>NC_056726.1:797676366-797741366 GCF_019279795.1 Protopterus annectens
CAAGACATAACCCGCTTTGTTGCAACCATTAAACTACTGAGTATAAGGAGAGATTCATGCTAATCTATCAGATTAGCTAAAAGATGCGGTGCCATTAATTTTCATTTTTTCACTTAAAAATCTTTGGGGCCTTTCCGTTTAACTAATATGATTGGATTTGTATATACCAATGGGGGCATTGTATTCAAAGATGGGTTTAATAACAGAAAAGTACAGTCATAGGATGACTGTTTTGGATGTTGAGATTCTGTTGGAAATTAACTGAGACAAATATAATTTCCTGACTATGATGGAAATGTAATTATTGAATGAGAGAGAGAGAAAGCTATCCACATAACAGCCCAGGTCTCTTATGACTGTGTCTGTCTGAAAAAGGAGTGCCATTTATAATTAATTATGTGGAAGGAGCTATTTTTTGAATGCTATTATGCTGCACTTTTTTTGCATTTAATTTGAAACTGTTTGTGGTACACCATTTATATGCATATTGCAGACCTTGCTGGAGCTATTTAGTATCAGTGAATAAGTGAATATTAGTGCCCAGCTTGCATTCAACAAACTTGGTCAACCATACTTCTGGGATATTGACTTCAGTGTCTGCAGAATAAATGCCAAATGGGAGAGGACCCAGCACTGACTCCTGTGGTACTTCATCAGTTAGAGTTTGACATTTAGAGCAGCTTTCACAACTTGGGATATGTTGGATATTCAGCTTGCACTCTAACAAAGAATGTAGAAGTGTACAATATGTTTATCTAGTTAATCATTAGTACCAGCTTGGAGGATAGTGTCAACAGCTTTGGCCAGGTTGAGATAAGCAGAATGCACTGAGTGACTACTGTCCATAGCCTCTGTAACCTTTTCTAAGAAGCTAACCAGGTTCAGAATACAGGATCTGCCCTTCATGGATTAGGGAGTAGATCAGTTCAGTTTCCAATGTCAGCATAAATGACTTCTGCTATGATACGTTCCATGGCTTTCTGTATAATGCCGAAGTGCCTATAATTATCTGGGTCTGTAGACTGGCTACCCATTTTAGGGGAGTCACAGTAGCTGTTCTCCAGGCACCAGGCACAAACCCTGCGGATGAGTTGAAGTTTAACAGTTTTAATTAGAGGCTCAGATAGTGCATACGCACTGATGACAGTGCAGCCTGATATGTTGTCTGGTCCCATGGAAGTATTATTTTTAGCTTTTGACAGAAATTTTGAGATGTGTTCCAAGTGATTCCAGGGGAAACAAGGTTTTCAGGGGTAATGTAGGTAACAGTGTGGATAGAAGGGATAAAATTTAGTACTAAATATTTCTGCTACTATACTGGCTGTATCCTTGGGGTCAGAATTTGTGATATTATGGATTAATTAGCCTAGTGTACTTTTGGCCATTATTCATTACTTTACAAAAATTACTGTAGAAAGATTTATCACCTTCTGAGTCTACCTGGTTAACAAATAAATGAAAGAAAAAAAATTAAAGAAAAAAAATAACAGCAAGTGGGTCAGTGCATCTAACAAAGAAACCCCCAATTAAGTATTCACTGCAGTTACATTGGAACCACCTTGGTCTACACTGGCCACCATGCCTACTGCTAGTTCCTACCAATGTCCAGGCCTACGTGCCTACAAAGTGATGAAGGTTATCTTGTGGAAGGGACCTAGAAGGCTTTATTTAAAGTACTGCATAGATACTTAGCTGGCAAACATTCAAATACTTTTGCCAGCTAAGTATACATGCAGTACTTCAAATTCATTCAACAGGAAAAATACTAGCAAAATGTGTAGGCATTTCTGCAGTTGTATAAAAATAGTGCTATGGACATTGTTAAAAAACACACCAAGTTAGCACACAGAGCAGAACAATCTGGATAAAGTATGAATGTGCAAGTAAAACAAGTTACATAAGTTGCAGCCACTTAAAAATATTCAATGCTGACATGGTGGTGGACAGAGAAAAGCTGAGACACTCAGAGAGTTATGGGAAGGTACTGAAGGTGATTATAGAAAGAAAAAGAAGGAAGGTATAGTGTGGGTTCTGGAAATGGTGGGGGAGATAAGGATGTGCATTTAGAAGGAGCTATACGTTTATCTACAGTAGGAAAAGGGGCTGTGATGAAGGAAGGTGATGATTAAGGGACCCTGGTACAGTTAAAATCATATACCACAATCGTTGTTGTTGTTGTTATAGTTGTTTAGACAGTTAAAGTATTCTACATTTCTAAATTTTAGGGTGCAGAATTCTATCTGTGATCGATGGCAGTACATGAAAATGATGCTGTCCGTGTTCATGTTAGCTCAAGGGTGGAATGGCAAATGCAGAGAAAAGGATCCATGCTGAATGCCAGGAATGTACCGGCATATATGAAAATGTAACACCTTCCCTTCTGAGGTGCTCTGGAAGTTTGATTAGTGCAGTGTGGATCAACACTGATTAAAAATGTATAAATGCTAGCATAGTACTGCCTTACCAAGCATAGGGCTGCAAAGTGAAACTTTGCAGCCATGAATTATGGCAGTAATTGTGTTGATAGGATGACCATGTTATATGCAGTCATGTGAACCAAGGGAAAGCATCAGGCAAGTGGCATTTCCAGTGCTATGTGCATTCACACCTGCATCAAAGCACCCCATAGCTATGACAGGTACACTGCGGGCACCCTATACAAGGCCATCACAGCAAAGTGCCAGTTGATTTCATTATGAAATTGAGTGGAAATCAGGAGATAGTACAAGCAGAAATGGTCATCAGCAAGCAAAGGAGTATGCAGAAGGATATCAAAATGGAAAGATAGCTGGGAGAAGAAGGGTATATTTTTGGGGTACAGACACAATTTTTTTTATTTTAAGAAAAAATGGTATGGAAGCCAGTGGAAGTGCAGGTAGAAAGGAGGTTATACGGAAGGAAGAAGGGGGGATAAACAAACAAGCATACAATACAAAGACTGATAGGTGAAGTAGCCACACATAAGGGGAGGGCAAGAGTGAAATGACATGAACTGACAGATCTTGGATAACTGGTAATTGGGAGATTTGAAATGCAAAGAGAGGGACAGAGAGAGAGAGAGAGAGAGACACACACACATAAGGATGGGGAAGGCAATGATAGTAAATAGGTAGGGGTGAGGAGGGTCTTCTTGAATGGCCTAGAGGGATCCCTTCCAGATTTGTCACCACTGTGGCTGACATCAAGGGTGGGCACTGCCTCTGGTGGCCTAATGGATGGGGTTGGATGGCTATCTGACTCAATCAGATGAACAATGAGGTTACCCTTTGTTAAGACTTTTTCTAAGGTTTCTTCTGTAGTAAAACTTTTCTCTGTCAGAGTTTCATGGGGAAGTTTTCTTCCTGTCTTTATCCTGTACTCATTTAACAAAAAATAAAGTCCTTATACTCATATTTCTTTACTATTCCTGTTGTAATGTTGCTGTAGGAGTACAGTGTTTGTACTTACTAGGTTTTTTGACTAGCACTGGATGGAACTTTGTTCCTTTTCTGAGCATGTGTGTTGCTTATCTCCTGTTCATAGGTTCACAGGTGTAAATTAGGCTAACGACCACTGGGGTCTTTGTAATCTTAGCCATCCAACCCAAATATATCCCATGAGTTATTGTCCCTTAGAAGTCATTTTAAGGGGTCTATGTTCATTAGGGCATCATTTAACAGCTGCCTCTATCCATCAGAGTCATCGTTGTCAGACCAGGGGTGAATTTCCGATTTCCCATGTGGTCCAGGTTACACTTGAATAGGGTTAGGGAATGGGCTCTGCTTCACATGAATGGGAAACCAATACCAGGCAATAAGTATTCTTTGAGGTACGAGCCTGCCCTCTAACATGTCCTATTTAAGTTGGAAGCAAAGTTCCATACATGACGTCTGATAAGGTCTTTGCCTTTAAAAGATGTAGTGCCAGTGGGCACAAAATTCCCCCACAAGACCTGCAAGATTTGTTTGTCTGCTGCTTGGTGTCAGCCCATCTAAGCATCAAAGGTGAGTTTTTTGCTTCCTTTGAGGCCAAGGCTTTGAATGATCAGGGAAATACGTTGGTTTTAAAGAGTCTTCTCTCTGTCTAAGCAGGAGAATCGACTCCTCTTGCTTCTACTTCAGCTTCTCCTTCTTCAAAGAAAACTGGCAATTCTAAACCTACTAAAGATAGAGAGAGAGAGAGAGAGAGAGAATAGATATAAAGAGAGAGAATAGTAAGGAGAAAGAAAAGGAAAAGGAGAAGTAGAAGGAGGTCTCCAGGTCTGACTTCTGAGTTGGGGCCAGCCCCGAAGAATCCTAAACTGTTGGATCTGACACCAGGTCAAGAGCAGGACCAGATCCAAATACCTTCTCCAGCATGCCACTTCTCACTGAAACAGGCAGGTCCTTGACTCCATTGACCTATCTTCCAGGATAGACATCAGTTTCTCGGGACATCTTTGATGACATCTTCATGTAGACCCTTTTGGTCAATGAGGAACTTTTCTGAAGGCAGCATTGATAGTATGATGAGGAGGTTTGTTTGAACTCATATTCAGATAGGGTCCTCCTGGTACCCCCCTCAACTGGAGTGCCCAGGTTTGTCTTAGTCAGTTGCCCTTCTGGTTACTCCTTGTCCAGTCCAACTTTTGGACCAGGGTTCCACAGTTCCTAGTAACACCCTCTCTTTGGAGATGAAGATGGATTCCACTTTGACTCCAGCAGACTCCATTACTCTTTCAACTCTAGCACTGTCAGATCATGAAGGGTTTCGGAATTGTGGTGTTGGGGTACGGATCCAGGGACTGAGTTCAGCGTCAATGTTTTCAGAGCCTTTTCTGCCCCACAATACATCATCCTTAAGGCAGCTTAGCTCCAAAGTCAGCTTTGAAGCTGAGTTTATTTGGGACTGAAGATAACCCTTCCTAGGGGTCTTCCGGTTCCCGAAAGACTGTCTTCAGTTCTGATCTTTACTTTAGCATTAGAAGCCTTTGAAAGGGTCCTGTTCAGGTCTATAAAGGAGATTCCTCACATGCAAGTGGCACCATCCAGACTCACTCTGGAATGAATTCTGCAGCTTTGACCAAACATTCTGTCATTCAGGGGCAGCCAGTCTCCACTGCCTTGAGGATCCTCACCTGGCGAGTCCCCATTCTGATTCTGAGACTTCTCTAGAGCACCCCCTGAGGAAAGTCACAGGAAAAGTACATGTAAAAGGTGGCATGTTGACCCCTCCCAGGAGTCGTTCACTGAAGATACTGACTTTGTGAAGGGGAGTGGAATCCCCTAGGTCCCACTTGGAATACACGTCCTTCAGAGAGATCATTAAATTGATGAAGCAGGGGTGGGGAGCTGGTTGTCCGAAACCTCTCCCAAGAGGAGTTGGTATTCCTTAAGGTTTTTGGGTCTGGCTCATCTATATCCTGGATGGACCCACCTGCTGATGAGCTCATTGATTTAGCCTCACAGTGGACATGGAAGGAGCTCTACATGATGGTGCCAATTCTGATGGAGCCGTATAAAATACTTGTGTCCCTCCAAAACAGTTCACATTGGAATGTGTCCCCCCAGTTGATGCAATGATGGTGGTGGCAGCCACAAAGAAGGAGCTTTCTGAGGAGAGCATCTCTGTCCATCTTTGTAACGGAGTCCTGAGTACTGGACAGATTTGGAAAGCTGACATATGTTTCAGTGATGTTTGCTCTTCATGTGGTTAACTACCTGCCAGAGACAACTCATTTTCTGAGGAATTTGACTAAAGAACTTTCCAAAATCCTCTCAGGTAATTTGCTTACCAACATCCAGAAAATGGTGTAGTCACAGCTGTCTGCCCTACATTCTGTATCTACTCTGTCCATGCTCTTAGTTTCCAACTTGGAGGATGGCACTACGTGAGCAGCAGGAACCAGCATTGCTATTTATTTGCACATCTGGATGCATCTCTGCAATTTGGCAGAACATTTTAAGACATCCTTCATCAAACACCCTTTGATGGCTAAACTCTTTTTGGACCCAAGGTAAAACTGACGCTCACCAGAAATGAGTAGGAGAGCATGAGTCTGACATAGGCATATGCTCCCCCCCCCCCCAAGAGACTTTTTCCCAGAACCATAAATATGGAAAGAAACTCTAGTTTTGCAAATCCCAGAATTTTACTTGGGACATTTGTAGTTACAGAGCTCCTGGAGGCAGAGGGTGGAGCAACATTAATGGAGGTTGCCACAGGAGCAGAGGCATTCCCTAGAGTCAAAGGTTTACAGGTTCTTTCACCGAGAAACCCTTCCAGTGCTCCTGAATGGTTGCCCAACTGCTGCA
Source organism: Protopterus annectens (assembly GCF_019279795.1). Classification (NCBI taxonomy): domain Eukaryota; kingdom Metazoa; phylum Chordata; order Ceratodontiformes; family Protopteridae; genus Protopterus; species Protopterus annectens. Next base: position 797,682,639 of record NC_056726.1, read on the forward strand.
GTCTGAAGGCAGTCAAGGGACTGTTATCTCTATAGCCTCATGCATGGCCAGCCATCACTCAAGATTATTTTATGCAGAAGATAATTACCAGATGCTACATTATGCCCTTTGTTTTGCCCCAATCAACAAAAAGAAAATCCCCAGTGTTCCACAAATTCAGAGGGATTTAGCAGCAGGAGATGTGTCAAAGCTCTTAGAAAAGAGAGTCATACAGGAGGTCCCATCAGAATAGCAAGGATCCTGAGAGTGTTTAGGATTTTTTTTGTTTCCAAAAAAGACCAGGGACCTCAGGCCCATTCTGAACCTCAGCCACCTAAAACAGTTTGTGAAACAGACAAAGTTTCAGATAGTCACAGTGCAGTCCATTTTACCTCTTCTAAGGAAGGACAACTAGATGTGCTCAACAGACCTTCAGAATGCTTACTACCTTGTAAATACAGAGAGGCAATCCAGAAGGTTTGTCTGCTTTTGGCTGCTGGCCACTCACTTCCAATTCTGAGCACTTCCCTTTGGTCTCACTACAACCCCCAGGATGTTCACCAAGTGCATAGCAGCTGTGGCAGCTTACATAAGACGGCGTGGTTTCTGTGTTCCCATATCCTGATGACAGGCTCCTTACTGCTTCCACGAGAGATCAACTGATCCAGTGCAGGTACGTCTTGCTCCAGTTCTCTCACCTCTTAGACATTACAATAAATCTAGTGATAAGCCAGCTGACACTGACACAAGCAACTTTATTCATAGGGTGCCACCTGGACACAACACCCCACATAGCCAGACTCCCAGAATTAAGAGTCCTGTCTATCAATCTTCAAGCTTCAGAAGTTCTCTCTTCCTGCAGTTCCCCACCAAGACTAATTCTCACTTATTGGGGTCAATGGCTGTGTCAATTACCCAGATCCCACAAGCAAGAGTGTGGGAGTACTGCAGTGGACCCTCTCAGTTCAGTGGTCAATATTACATCAACTTTCCAGTACAACTCACATCAGTATGCAGGCATCACATTCTGTTGTGGTTGACCTGTCCTGTTGTGTCCGGGGGGGGGGTGACTGTTCACCTATCCAGCCCTGATGGACACTGTCACTAAGGATGCCACCCTTCTTGAGTAGTGGGGGCATTATGAAGAGAAGACTGCCCAAGGTACATGGTCCGTGACAGAGGTCAATCTTCACATCAGTGTTTTGAGATGAGAGTGGTCCTCATGGTGTTGCAGGCCTTTCAAGACTCTCTCCCCAAAGGTGTGACCTCCATTTAGATGGTCAGCATGACAGTAGTCTGGAACATCAACAAAGAGGGGGGAACCCATTCATATTCATTATGCTGGGAATCCGTGATGGTGTGGCAGTGGGCAATGCCTTCTCAATGCTTTCTAGTGGCAATGCACATTTGGGGAGTTCCAGTGTCTTAGCAGACAAACTGAGTAGGTTTAGTCTTCTGCCCTATGTGTGGTCCCTCATCCAAGCAGTGGCATCAATTATTTTCATCACTGGGGCCAGCCACACTGTGATCTTTACACTTCCCACCTGAATAACAGATACATCAGCTACTTTGCCCTGCATCCTCCATAGGGTCAGTCACTGAGGTATAGTCTGGTCCACATTTGCCCCTGAGTCTCTTGTATGCCTTTCTATCTTTTTCCTTTATAACTAATTTTCTACAGAAAGTCATATAATCAGGTACAAGGCAAGAGCAGTTCTCATTACGGCCCAGGAAAGTTTGGTTCCCCTTTCCTTGGCCTCTTCTGAAACAGCCTCCATGGTTGCCTGATCCCCTTCCTGACCCTCTATTTCACCCATCTGGATAGCTTCATCAAGACCTGAACACTCTGAAGTTAAGCAAATGATTCCTCCAATTCCAGTGATGGCCAGGGACACCAGGCTTTCCTTTCAAGTTAGTCATATTTTAATATCATCTAGGAAACCTAACACTAGAAATGTTACAAAAATAAATAGAAAATATTTACTGATTATGCCTTTTTAAGGGTTTAGACCCTTATTCAGTACCTCTTCCTTCTATTTTGGATTTTGTAGTGGGTCTCTTCCAGGAAGGTGCTAGTGTCTCAGCCATTAAAGTTCAAATAGCAGCCATATTCATTTTCTATGTTGGGGAAAATCACAATCTGAATGTGTTCTTAAAGCTATCTAAGGCTTTCTTAAATGGAACTTTGCTGTTCAGATCCCCTATTAAAGATCCCGTTCCCATGTGGCATATTATATTGAAGTTTCAAGTTTTAAACAGAATACCTTTTGAACCAGCGGCATGAGCAGATTTGAAATTTTTGTCTTGAAAAAAATGTTTTTCCTGTGGCTATTACTTCTGCCAGGAGACTTTTGGAAGTTTAAGTTTCATCTTGCAGACCCCCTTAATCTTTAAAAAAGGATATGGTACTCCTTCAGATTAACCCCAATTTTCTCTCTAAAGTGGCCTCAGAAACCTCTCTAAACATACCAGTTTTCTTTGTCAGTTTCTCTAACAAAGGTGAATATATCTTACACTTGATGGACATATACCATCGTTTGAAATTTTATCTACATTGTACCAAATAATTCAGGAAAACAGATCAGCTTTTAAATTCCTTCTCAAAGGCTAGGTTGGGACAGGGTGTTTCTAAAGTCACACTGTCCAGGTGGTTCTCTGATTGCATCACCTTTGTCTATAAAGAAAAAGAATAAGCACTTCCACACAAACTCAAGGCTCACTCAATAAAAGCAGTAGCAGCCTCAGCTGTCTTTTTTTTCTTTTTTCTTTTTTTTTTGGTGGAGTTCCCATATGTGAGATTTGTTTTTCAGCCTCTTGGTCTACTGTCCATACCTTTGTATCTCACTGTATGCTGGACATATAATAAATATCCCATGCATCCTTCTGCTCCACCATTCTTCACAATATCCTTCCATGAGACCATCCTGGAGTTCCAGTTGTTGGGGAGTTCAGTTCGTTGACTCAGATGGAAAAGACAATCAGATATGGAAGTTATATACTTAACATAACTGTAGATCTGTGCTGTCTTTATCTGTCCAGCTCAACCTTCATCCCCTTGCCAAAATTGTCACTAATGGCTTTTGACGGACCATTTGGACCTGTCCAGGTTCTTGTCATATTGTCAGCCACTGAGCTGATTTCTGTCATTTATCACTGTCAGTATGGTATTAAAATTGATCCCTTGAGCTGTTTGATGGAATATTACATATAATTGGACCAACTCAATCTGAGCTATTGCAGGGGACAAGCTAGAATTATGGATAGGGGAGGAGCCTGAGCCCTGGAGCCAAGAGCTTGGAAGAAAGGTGCTGAGGTCAGATAAGATAACCCAATCACTGAGTCGGATGGATAAATACAACACGGCTCTAGAATTATGGTAAGTATATAGCTTTTGTGTATTCTCAATAATTGGTCTACTTAGAGCAGCGTACAGAATGATTGCAACATCCTTTGACCTGGAAATCAGTTGTGCTAGATAGAAAGATTTCCTAACTACTATTGCAACATAGTAGTGAATGGCGAGGGAATTATCAACACAGGTGCAAAAATCCCTGACCATGGTGTCCATGTGGAGTGGAGTACAGTGTACACTGTAAATAGTAGATGAGGGGTGTTTCCCACAGGTGACAATGCTGCACTTCTTTACATTTAGTTTGAGTCATTTCCCCTGCATACCATCTGTTAGTTAGGACTATTTCATACTGATGCACTTCTGTATCATTGGGTAAACAGACAATAATTCTCAACTTGCAGTCACTGATGAAGTTGGTTAGCTGTAGGTGGGGGGTTGAGGTGTGGGGGTCAGTAAAGTAGTACCAAAAAGGAAGTGTCTCAATACTAAGCCCTGTAGTCCTCCACTGGTTATTTTATACATGTACCACCTTCATTATATATGAGTTCAGTCTTTCAGCCACTTTGCAATCTATTTTCTAACTAAGGGTTTACTGTTAATTTTTTCAGCTTGTTTACAGTGCCAGCAAATAATTCAGTGTCCAAGGCCATGGATACAGGTATGCTGTATGGACTGAGTATGGTCATTGTCCACTGCCCTTGTAACCTTCTCAAAAAGTTTACCAAGCTGAGCAGGCATGATCTTCCCATGACATAACCAGACTATTGCAGCTCCATCTGTATGAGATTTTCAATGTCATAGATTAAGAGGTCAGATATGATATGTTCTATGGCTTTGCAAATTCTGCTTATTAGGCTGATGGACCTGTAATTCCTAGCATCACTGGTGGGATCCCCATGAGCAGGGGACCTACCATGTGGTTAGTTTTAAGTTAAACAGGTGTAAGAGGCATTTAGAGAGGGAATGTCTTATGCTATTAATTAGGCATCCAGGTTCCAGGTGAAGTATCCAGGCACAGGGGAGCACTGTTTTTAGTATTAGGCAGTATAGCCAAGACATGTTCCATGCTGATCTTAGGAAGGGAGTGGGACTCAGTGATTTGTGGAATTTCAGTGACTGTTTTGGTGGTAACATTTGCACTAAATCTGATTACATGTGTGTCAAGCTATGTCTTTATTGTGTACCAGGCATCACTCCTTTGTCAATGTCATGACAAATTGTGCTCACCTCAACCTCACACATGATACTGCTGCAGGTGGTATTTGATGATTCCTGACAGGACTCCTCCTCCACTGCTGCCACAAGTATGTCTGTCAGGACTGCTGTGTTCCAATGTTGTGACTGCCTTTGTATTGCTATATTATGTAGCATGGTGTAGACCACAAATATCTTGCTGTAGATCCTTGAAGCATACTGCAGTTCACTACCAGACATCTCCAAAGCAGTCTGCAACAGTGCAGTGTTCAGACCATGGCAAAGATGGTATATGAGTCTGAAGATGGGCATCATCAGCCATGGTTGCAAGATGCCTCTAGTATAATTTACAACACATAGCAGTGAACATCATTTTTGACTGGTTTTCTACCCACATTCATGCTACCAGCACAGTGAGAAATATGTAGGTGGCAATATGTGCACCAGTCACGTAGATGACCCAGTGGAAAGTTAATGAAACCCTGGTATAGGTCACACATGTGCCAGATATGGGAAAGATGTAAACTGCCTGGAAGGTACACAGACATATTTTATATAATATCATGTGCACTGCACACGACTTAGCAGGTTATGGAATAGAAACCTTTCTGGTTGATATACCAGATGCCTTGTGGAGCAGGTGTGGTTTAGGTGCAGTCAATAACCCACAGAATTTCAGAGAAATATGCTGTATCATGCAATGCCTGCATTGTGGTGGTCTCTCCTCTGCTGTTCATGAAAACCAAGTACCCTCCTCCCCAGGTGGTGCAGCATTATGTAAAGGAACTAGTGTAGAATTTGTGAAGTTGTCACCTGAAGAACTCCTAACATGTCCCCTGTGAGATGCTAAGTGACCCCATAGCAGGGATGGTTAATGTTATGCATACTGTTGTATACACTGGGATACCCACTCCATGCATCACTCCTGATTTCATATGAGGGTGTTACATGTCTACTGACTCCCATATGATGTCTCTCTCCACACTATAGCAATCTACAGTGTCCTGGTCATGAAGATAATGGTATGTTACCTGCTGGTGGAATTGCGAGAGTGATGATGCACAACTTTGTGGACACTAGCTCTGAAGATGGCCACTGACTAATGCTGATGTTACTTGCATCATCCTCCTGTACACTGTGAAATCTTAGTTTTCAGAGAAAAGTATTGACATGGTTCATTGCACTATTTTTTAGTTTCTGAAGTGTACCACCATGCTTGGTTTCATCATTTGCATATGCAATGAGTCTCATTAGAATGTTGACACTTATCTGCATGATATTATGTGGGCATTAGCTAATTCTTCTCTACTGTGACTGTGCTTTATTTGTCTCTGAATCGTCTCCCCGTCACTGCTCACCACACACAGTTTCATGTAATGCAGTGTGTTGTTTCTTTCTGAATGTCCCACAAAGGTGTATCACCACAAGCGATACAACTATTCATATCTCTAGAACCATAAGTATTACTAATCAGGTACAAATCATAAATTGTTCAGCACAAACAAAACTTTACAGTGATAGAATTCCTCTGGTTCTGCATCATAATTTGGATTTTATAAGTCACAGTAAACACAGTAAATATTAAATTATAAAGTTTTATAAATAACTTACTATACCTCAGTAACCTCTCAAACTACACACATACTGTCATCGACATTTGTTCACCCAGCTGTAAGCTTTGTCCTGTGAGACTAATCAGTACTTTTTGTGCTGTTTAGTTCTTCAGATATTTAGAGAAATATGAAATGCTGATAATATAAAAATATATTTATTTATTTGTCCTTTGTTGACCAGGTTACTCCCACTTGGCTAGTAACCTATGTTTAGGGGAGACCAACAGTGGTATTTATGCTGCTAGGGGAAATTTGGCCATGGCAACGCAAAACTTCCCCATTCCTTTTGATAGCTGCTGTGGGATCTTTTATATCCACCTGAGCTACCACCAACTCAGGAAGATGGGACCCTGGTTTAACATGTCATTTGAAGATGGCACATGGGTGCAGCACCCCCCTTATTCTGCACTGCAGTGTCAGCAATCAATCTGTCTGGTGTGGGAATAGAGCCCACAGCCTTCTGCATTAAAGGCAATTGTGCTACCTGTTGCCATATTAGCAAAAAAACAGCAGATCGAGCAAAATGTCCATTTACTGTGTGTGCACATATTTAATAAAAAAGAAGAAGAAATGGGAATGGGCAGAGTGGAGGATGAGGGGAAGTTTGAGTGTGAGGAGGGTAGAGAGACTAGAGATGATAAAAAGTTGTATTGTGCTATCAGTAGGTATTAGCCTAGAGCAATGTCTTCTTGGCATAGCTGAATCTTCTAGCAAAATATAAGTAATCCAGTTTGGAGAGCACAGTACATTTGGCCCAATTCCAAAAGATCTTCTCTCAGTGTAAGTGACTACTTACATTGAGATCAAATCTTTTGGAATGTGGTCCCTGGTGTAAGCCTGTTTATAGATAGCTCTTACACCAAAGTAAGTCACTTATACCGAGAGTAGGTCATTTCGAATCAGTACAGACTTATAGTGAGAACAGCTGTTTTGGAATCTGGCCTAATGTGTCCTGTATGGCAGACAATCTGCAAATTTGATAATTTCCTGTTAATCAGATTCATTTGTATCCCTTGTGCTTTTAACAATATTGGTCAACATTATGGGACAAAGAGAAGACGGGAAAGAATGACTGAAGTTTAGTTCCACAGCCTGGAGTAAGACAATGTTCAACTTTGTAAAACTTTTCAAGCTGTTTCTTAGTTGAAGTGTAGAGAACATGCACACAAATAATGCCTTGCTCTAGTATTTATTTAGTGAATTTGACTTTGTTGACTTCTCCTTTTGGCTTTTCCCATTAGAGGTCACCACAGCTGAACAGTGGTCTGCAGAATGATTGGCAGTGGAGTTTTACAGTGTCAAGTTGCCAGCCCAGTGCCCAACCTTCCACAGAAGGCACACACATCCACACACTCACACACAGGGCCAATTTAGAGTGTCCAGTCCACCTGCAGCATGTCTTTGGGATGTGGGGAGGAAACCCATCAGACCACAGGGAAGACATGCAGACTCCGCACAGAAGGCACCCCAGCCTAGTATTGAACCGGAGAACCTCTTCATGTGAGGTGGCAATGCTAACTGCTGCACCAACATTTCCACCCACTTGACTTTGTTGACTGAAACTATTCTATTTGTTGCAAGACTGGTGCTAAGTTGCTATGAACAGGTAATCAGTAGGTTGTTTGTGCAGAAGAAATAGCTCACACATTTCTGTCAGTGAGCAAGAGGCTGCTCAAAGAGTAAGTTTTGTACAGTATACTTGAAAAAACAAGCCTTGCTATGTCTGTTGTGCCTTTTTAACTTTACCTAACAGTCAGTACAAGGCTTGTAGTAGCAATAAACCATGGCTGATAAAGACATGGAGTAGGAGTTTTGACAGGGTTGCTTTACACACACACACACACACACACACACACACACACACACACACACACACACACACACACACAGACTCTCCCAATGCATACTCATACAAAAACACACACACACACACACACACACACACACACACACACACACACACACACACACACACACACTTTTCGGTTTACAGGGTGTACAAGCAGCTATCAGTGATTTTCTGAGTGTAATGTGTTTGGAAGACAATAGAAAATGTCTTGCTTCTGTATGATGGTTGCTATTAGCTAAGCCACATCTGCAGTCTTATACATTTCAGTGTGTTTGTTCAGCGTGACAAGAATTACAGACATAGGAGGTAACCTTTCCACCTCTTAGCAAGTAGTTAATGCGTAATGTGTTGTGCTCTGCGGCACATCATACTGTCTGAAAAGCACAGTACTCCTCAGATGTCATCAGAAAATGAGTGTTTTTGTTCTACTAGTACCACTTAGCTATTTGGTAAAATAAATAAATGCTAGTTTCTATTTTGTTCTGCTCACTTTATCCTCCTATTGGTTTCTTGTGTATCTGTTTAATTTTCCTCAGCCACATAATGTGAACTCTATTTGTTGCCTACTTAAAGTCCAGGCAAACTGTATTATTTGTCTCTGTACATTTTTTTTTTTTTTTTTAAAAAATTGATATATTTAGTAAAGTATTCCTCATGTATTGTCTTAGTCTGATAGTGGAGCTTTTCTCCTCGGGCCTCTGCTGAAAATGGACATGTATCCAGCCAGACTAGCCCGGTTAACAAATGTAAAATAAAAAATAAATAAATTTGTTGACCAGATTAGTCCCAGTAGGTCTGTAGCCTATTTTCAGAAGAGATGAGAGCAAACTCAGGCACCTGAGATCTCATTTTAATATATTAATAGTTCAACAAAATAATGACACCTTAAGTGGTTAGTACGTACATTAAGCTCTGAAACTGTAGTGGTCATGTTTGGTCAGTACACAGTGCTTATATGGTAACATGTGCATGTTTTGCCATTACATCATAGGTTCATAGGTTCATAGGTTCATACTAGGCTATCTGCCCAAGGGCATTTATAAGCCTAGCCCATAGTTATGTGGCTTTCGCCACCCCTTTAGTTTGAATAAAAACTGTGCCTATCATTTTTCTGTGCCTCTGTCAAGCAGTGACACTGAAGTAATCCCTGGGGTATATCTGCGATCTCCCATCCATTGGTCAAGATTCCTCTTGAACAAGGCCAGCGAGGTGCTCTGCCTCACATGTACCGGGATTTTGTTCCACTGCATAGGGAGTCCCTGGGTGATGAATCTGTCCCTCCAGCATGTTCTATTTATAACCATGTCAAGGTTTAAGTCTCCCGCCCTTGTGGTTCTGAGGGATCTAGATTTTTTGAGGTGAAGCATATTCATCAAATCTGGGTTTGACATGGCCTTATATGTCAGGCACAGGTCACCTCTGAGCAAGCGGTATGAGACTGAATAGAGCTGGAGTTCTTTCAGTCGGGCAGCATAAGACATATGCTGTGTTTTATCTTAGCTTGTTTTGGCTCTGTTACTGCTGTTATTTTGAATGCCTTGCAATACTACTACTAATATACTGCTGACTACAGTCCCTGTTTGTTGTTTGTTATATATATTCTATTTATAGCCAAAGCTACTTACTGTTTAACGGCTAACCTGTTGTATTCGCATTTTCAGTCATAGGTGCCCTCTAAACCTCCTCTGATCAAACCGTACTCACTAATTGTAGTCTATGGCGAATTTAATGTTATAGGTGGTCTGCTGCTCTGCTTTAATTTTGGCATTGTAATGTATTGTGCACTAGGTGTTTTTTATAGATTGTTCTACTACACTGATTCTATTTATTTGCAGCATTCTATTCTCTCTCTGCATAGTCTATTGTCTGTATGCTATCTTGTAGCATGTGTTGTATTTATGAATGATGATTTCCACTGTCCATTTTCTGTAGACCTGGAAACATTAATCTATTATCTATAGAGACATGAAGTTCTGAAGACGAGACAAGGTGGGACCTTTTTTAACAAGCTGCCTGATTTTTTTTTTTTTTCTTTTTTTTGATTTTTTTTTTTAATTTTTTTTGTTGAGCCTGACCTATATACTGTATTCATGATAAGAGTGATTTAAGGTTGTGTCACTATATATTAAATTTTTTTCCCAGCTATATACTCTTCCTGACCACTTTCTAGGTCGATCATATCATATATCCTAGGATTGCTGCCTTGCTACTTACTGTCCCCTCCCTCCTATTCCTACCAAACTACCGTCAGGCTCTTCAATCAAACCCTCAAACTGTCACCTTAATTAATACTAACCTACCTTATTATCCCCTAACTCCTCTAATCCTCTAATCACCATGTCTTCCAAAAACCAACAAAATAATCCTTATAATAAAACATAATAAAACAGCTATTAGCCCTTTTTCATTTTTACCCCTTTTCATTTTTACCCTACCCTCACACTACCTTATGTCCTTACCTCTTTAATAAAAACCTGTACAAACTAACCAAACTGCCCCTAATTTATCTACCCCTACCTCAAATTCTACCTTTCTACTCTTTAACTCTTCCTACCTCTTAGCCAAATATACAAGACTTCCCCATATCAATCTAAATCTAATATCACTAAAACTAACTTAATGGTATAATCTCATCTTATTAGCCACAACTAAAACTATACTCTCCCTCTACCCTAGTGACTGGTGAACCCCTAACCCTAACCCCCTACCTAACCCAGGACCCTATACTACTATGAATATACTCTCCTTTCCTCCTTTCCCTCCTTTCCCTTTCTCAGTCCGCAGAAGTGTAAACAACAAAGTCACCTTTCTCCTCTCTTCTTGACTACTACTCTCTTCGACACATATGTTTAACTAAAACCCTCACCAAGGATACAGAAATCATCCCCACCATACAACATTTAAGACAAGAGACAAATTAACCCACAAAGGAGGGGGAGGGTATAATATTTAAGACTGATCTAAATATAAAACTTTAACCCCCATCCTATTTAACTTGGAACTGAATGCTGCAACTGGTTTTACCCCTACAAAGCCTTCCACTAGAAAGAAGCTGTTCAATATTTTAACAACTATCCATCCTCCATCCTCTATATAATCACTCCAAAAAAATTTGTCAAAAAGTCAAAACTAAACCTGCCTGGTTAACTAAGGAAACAAAGCACAAAATGTACTCCAGAAACAAATCCTGGATAAAATGGAGAACTAAATCTGGAACTCTCTGACCAACACTCTTCAGACACCTACTTAATAGTAAAAAACTTATCATCTCTTAAAAAAAAAAAAAATTGCAAAAAATACTCAACTAACCTCAATAATATCAAAAAAATTAAACAACCTTGAATAGACTTCTTCACCACTGACAAACTACCACCCCCTCCCTCTCTGGATCAAAGAAATTCCTCCCAGGAAACTGCCAGCCACTTCCAATTCCTTCTTTCCTTTACTATTAATATATTAACCCTCTCTCCTCTCTTTCTCCTTTTTCCTTTCCATCCCTGCCCAAGCAGCATCTCAACCATCAAGCACACCACAACAAATCCTACCTACTACCTTCATCATCCAAAGATGTATCCAAAAACTAAACAAATTTATCAGCTGACTCCCCCCCCCATCTCCCATCTCTCCAAAAAAAAGCTCTAGCAGCTAGCTATCCCATATTAATGAAGGTATCATACCTGACATCTGAAAGATCTCACACATACCCCTACACAAGGGGGGAGGTAACAAATATACTCTGATTACACACCTATAGCACTCTTATCTTTCCCTCCCTTATAAAAAATCAAAAATGAAATGTGTTCACTTCATGAACTACTTCTACTACTTAACAATAACGTTCTAACTCTCTTGGTGTCCCACAAGGCCCATTCTTGGGCCACCACTCCTTTTCTTTTTTTATAAATGACCTACAATCAGCTATCCCTCAAGCTACTTTGTATTCAATGAGCTGCATGATTCCACTCTCTCATCTTTGCTAAAACATTCATCTATTAATGGTACCCTCATATCAGCTGACCCTCTCTACCACTGCTAGGTGTAATTAGAACATTCTTAACCCTGCAGCCAAAGCTACTCTTGCCCACTCTCACCTTAAATCTCTCAAAATTGGCTAACACATACATAGTCTGTACCAACCTAATAACACTCCTGCACTCTCCAAACTTTTGACCCCCCCTACTCTAACCTGAACTCATCCTATATTTTTGAGACCCTTTATCCTTTTGGTGAGGAACTTTTGGGGCCTTTCAAGCTGCAGCAGGTGTCTGGTCAGATACATTCTGAACGGGCATTGTACTCAATCATAGGTCTAATGAGTGATGAGTACAGGGGGACGATGACCTCCCTTGATCTAGATGTGAATCCCTTCATGATCAGGTGGGCGATATAGAAGGTTTTCCTAACTACTTTAGCAACATGAGTGTCAAACGAAAGGCTACTGTCAACTTGGGTCCCCAGATCCCTGATGACTTTTTCTGTGCTCAGTGGATTGCCACCTATATGGTAGCTAGGGGTAACCTTGTTTTTCCCGAAGGGTATGACTATGCATTTTTTGGCGTTTAACTTCAGGCCATGGCTCTGGCACCAGTTATCCATTTCTGTGAGGCCCTTCTGGAGGATATCTGTGTCAGATGTGTTTTCGACTATGGCTGTGTCAGATGTGTTTTCGACTATGGCACCCAGTTTGCAGTCATCTGCAAACTTTGTCAGCCATAACCCTCCTGTGTTTGCTTGTACTTCAGAAAAGTAGATGCCGAACAAGAGTGGACCCAGGACTGAGCCCTGTGGGACACCACTTGTGACAGGCTTTGAGTCTGACATGGCTCCAGCAACTCTGACCGTGTGGGTTCTGTCACTTAGCCAGTTTGCAACCCATCTTGTGATGTATGGGTTTACATTCAAGCTGATGAGTTTTTCGATGATACCTGAGTGGGGTATTGTGTCGAAGGCCTTTGCCAGGTCGAGGTAGGCTGTATGGACTGCCTTTCCTCATCAATGGCCTTGGTGACTGTCTCGAAAAAGTCAACCAAGTTTAAGAGGCAGGATCTGCCTTTGACAAAGCCAAACTGGGTTGGATCCAAAGTCTGCAAGTTCCCTATGTCTTTATTTATGAGTTCCATTATGATCCTCTCCATGGCTTTGCAGATAAGGCTTGTCAAGCTAATGGGCGGTAATTTCCAGGGTCTGTGGAGGCACCGCCCTTATGAAGTGGGACCACAGTCGCCGTCGCCACTCCTTGGAGTACGTATCCTGAGGTGAGGCTAAGATTAAACAGCTGTCCTAACTGTGGGTTTAATTCCTCATTGAGTTCATGAAGCACACAGCCAGGGACACCATCCGGTCCCATGGATGCTGTGTTTTTGCCTTAGTGAGGGCAGTTCTCACCTGGGCGTTGGAGATGTTTGGGGGCTACAATCCTCTGGAATAGATATCTCTCCTTTTGGGGGAGGGAGAAGTTTGCACTGAACCTGTCAGCCAGTATGTTAGCAATGTGTGTAGGTTCAGTAATTTTCACATCATTTTGAACTAATTCTGAGCATATCTGGGAGTTTCCTCCTAGGTTTCTAACATAGCTAAAGAAGGCCTTATGATTGTCTTTAGAGTCCTTGGCGATTTTTCTCTCAAAATTTGCCTTGGATGATTTTATGAGAGCTCTTAGTTTTTTACTTATAATGATCAAAGGTGTCTTACCTTTCAAGGATTTTGCTCTATCTTGTAGTAGCTTCCTCCTTTTGTGCACATGCACATACAGTGTAGTGTACATGTCTGGTCAGTACTTCATGTTCATATGCTGTAGTGTGCATGTTTGGTCAGTACACCATGTTCTTGTGGTATAGTGCGCATGTTTGGTCAGTATACCATGCTCATACACTGTAGAATATAAATATGTACTATGCTTTTAAAAATGAGATAGAGGTTAGTATTCTGAAGTATAAATATGTGACATTACTATTTCCATAATGTAATTCTGCAACTGACATATTGGTATTGTGTTATTTTTACCCATTTTATTTTACTACAGAAAAAAGATATCAGTCATTGTGAAGTGACATCCCCACAGAGCAAAAAAGAATTCTGCCAATCTGTCTGAAACAAGTGCATTGCAGATTGTGTACACTGGTTGATAGGAGGACTGTCATTTTGAATGGACAGTTTTAATCTCATGGGTCTCAACACTTCCACTAAAACATTTCCTATTAGTGGATTCTATGTACAGCAAATAAATTTACATCCAACTGTGAATTAAGAATGAAGAAAAAATAATTGCTATTATTTAGACAGGGAGCATACTGCAATAACAGAAGTGATGCAGAGAACTGCAGGCACTCTTAAGATGGCCTGTGGCACTGATAGGCCTTGGCAGGTACACCAGTATGAAGTTGACGTACATGATTGCTAACTCAGAAAAAAAATAGCAGGTAGTCTGTTTTATACACTCATAATTTTGGTAAACAAGCTCTAAGTCTTTTGGCAACAGAGCAGCTTGACACTTTTATCCCATTTTGCAACTTGCAGTTGCCCATGTAGTCATCCAATGGCTTACTGAAGGTATGAATTTATGGATTGATTTTAATTGAGAGGGAGAGTTTATTTCATAGTTGTGGGAGTCTTTGAATGAAGTTGTCATGCTTTATGATAAAATTGATATTAATTTTTATTGTGGCTGTGTTTGCCCCTATCTGGTCAGCCAGTGGTATTCTAAGAAATGTGTTTACATAATAATGAGTCTTTCAATGCTGTGTATGTTCAGCATGTGTTTCCTCTAAGAAGATAAAAAGATACAGAGAAGTCAGAACATTGCTGCAATTTTTGCCTATAAGAGAAACCTTGAAGCCTTTCAGGTCTGTTTGTGAGGAATTTTTGTACCTTCCCCAAATGCACTAGATGGCATGCAAGTAAGCTACATAATACAGTACAGTGTTCTGTAATTGAGCTGACAAGACCGATGTAAATGGAACATTTATTTTTCTGGCATGAGTCTCAAACCCATGAAGGATCAGCTGGGTAACTCTGTATGTCATCAGTTAAAAGGTCATCATATGCAAAGTGTCGCAGGTCTTTTATTGCTTGGTATACCTCTCAACTGTCCTTGATTCCATTCAAATTTTTGCCCTGTCCATTGTAAAATTTTCTATTTTCTGTATTACTAAAGATTACAATTAGTTAATAATGCTAAATGTTAAGAGTTTCATACTTTTTCTTCAAAAAATGCATGTTGATGCAAACCCTGTTCTATTTACTTTCTAAGTGAGATAGAGTAAAGTATATTATAGTGTCTAGAGTGCAACAGATAGCACACTCACCTTTGGTTCGGAAGATTGTGGGTTCTATTCCCACACCCAAATGATGGTTTTTGAAGACACTTTGAATTGTTTCAGCTGAACAAAATGAACTATCGATAACATTTTCTGTCTCTTGGGGATTCCCCTCAACCCCTATTCCCTTTTTTTGCAGAGGGATGCTCCATGTATTTCCAGTTATAGTAGGCTGCAAACGTTGAGTAGGTTATGCTGCATTGCAGATTACCTTTCCATGTGATTGTCCAGTCCTCACCAAATTGTCTTCAGCATTTCGGTCCTTGACAGCCTGAACAGAAAACCCCACACCTATCCTGATATTAACCCTTTCATTTCCTGCTGTTTTAGTATTCCGTTTAAGTACAGGTTTAACAAAATGCTTTACATTAATGGCTTGTTCAACCCAGCCACTGGGGATGCACAAGCCCGTGCCGGTCCCAAGCCCGGATGAATGGGGAGGGTTACGTCAGGAAGGGTATCCGGTGTAAAACCTCTGCCAAGTAACATATGCAGACAACAATACAGATTTCCATACCAGATCGGTCGAGGCCCGGGTTAACAATGACTTCCAGCAGTACTGTTATCCAACAGGGTGTTGGCAGAAATTGGGCTACTGTTGGCCAAAGGAGAAGAAGAGGGGGAAGACATGCCTAAAAGCAGAAAGAGAGGAGGAAGGTTAGGAGTGTAGTAGTGAGGGTAGGAACTTTGAATGCTGGCAGTATGACTGGTATAGGGAGAGAGCTAGCTGATATGATGGAGAGAAGGAAGGTTGATATATTGTGTGTGCAAGAGACCAGATGGAAGGGGAGTAAGCCCAGGTATGTAGGAGACGGGTTCAAACTGTTCTGTCATGGTGTGAATGAGAGGAGAAATGGGGTAGGGGTTATCCTGAAGGAACAGTATGCCAAGAGTGTTTTGGAGGTGAAAAGAGTGTCGGATAGAGTGATGTTTATGAAGCTGGAAATTGATGGTGTAGTGATGAATGTTGTTAGTGCATACGCTCAGCAAGTTGGGTGTGTGATGGATGAGAAAGAAAAAATTTGGAGTGAGTTGGATGAAGTGGTGGTGAGTGTACCCAAGGGTGAGAGACTTGTGATTGGAGTGGATTTCAGTGGGCATGTTGGTGAAGGGAATAGAGGGGATGAGGAAGTGATGGGCAGGTATGGTGTTAAGGAGAGGAATGCAGAAGGTCAGATGGTAGTGGATTTTGTGAAAAGGATGGACATGGCTGTGGTGAATACATATTTTAAGAAGAGGGAGGAGCATAGGGTGACGTACAAGAGTGGATGAAGATGCACACAGGTAGATTATATCCTATGCAGGAGGGCCAGTCTGAAGGAGATTGGAGACTGCAAAGTGGTGACAGAGGAAAGTGTAGTCAGGCAGCATAGAATTGTGTTCTGTAGGATGACATTGGTGATCAAGAAGAGGAGGACAAATGTGAGAGCAGTGCCAAGGATCAAAAGGTGGAAGTTGAAAATGGGTGATTATGAGGTGGAGTTCAAGAAAGAGTTACAACAGGCACTGGGGGGCAGTGAAGAGCTGCCGAATAGCTGGGTAGATACAGCAGAGATGGTAAGGGAGACAGCTAGACAGGTGCTTGGTGTGACATCTGGACAGAGGAAGGAGGACAAGGAGACCTGGTGGTGGATTGAGGAAGTACAGGAGAGTATACAGAGGAAGAGGCTGATGAAGAAGAAGTGGGATTGTCAGAGAGATGAAGAAAGTAGACAGGAGTATAAGGAGATGAGGAGCATGGCAAAGAGAGAGGTGGCGAAGGATAAGGCATATGGAGAGTTGTATGAAAGGTTGGACACTAAAGAGGGAGAAAAGGACCTGTACCAATTGGCTAGACAGAGGGACCGAGCTGGGAAAGATGTGCAGCAGGTAAGGGTGATAAAGGCTAGAGAGGGAAATGTATTCACAAGCGAGGAGAGTGTGTTAAGCAGATGGAAAAAGTACTTTGAGGGGCTGATGAATGAAGAGAATGAAAGAGAGAGAGAAGGTTGGATGATGTAGGGATAGTAAATCAGGAAGTGAAACAGATTAGCAAGGAGGAAGTATGGACAGCTATGAAGAGGATGAAAAATGGAAATGCTGTTGGTCCAGATGACATGCCAGTTGAAGAATGGAGGTGCTTAGGAGAAATGGCAGTGGAGTTTTTAACCAGCTTGTTTAATGAAATCTTTGAAAATCAGAGGATGCCTGAGGAGTGGAGAAAAAGTGTTTTGTACCTATTTTTAAGAATAAGAGTGATGTGCAGAGCTGTAGTTACTACAGAGGAATAAAACTGATCAGTCACAGCTTGAAGTTAATGGAAAGAGTAGTGGACGCTAGGTTAAGAAAGGAGGTGATGATTAGTGATCAGCAGTATGGTATCATGCTGGGAAGGAGCACTACAGATGCGATGTTTGCTCTGAGAGTGTTCATGGAGAAATATAGAGAAGGTCAGAAGGAGTTGCATTGTGTCTTTGTGGACTTGGAAAAAGCATATGATAGGGTGCTTAGAGAGGAGTTGCGGTATTGTATGAGGAAGTCAGAAGTGGCAGAGTAGTATGTAAGAGTGGTACAGGATATGTATGAGGGTAGTGTGACAGTGGTGAAGTTTGCAGTGGGAGTGACAGATGCGTTTAAGGTGGAGGTAGGATTACATCAAGGATCAGCTCTGAGCCCTTTCTTATTTGCAATGGTGATGGACAGGTTGACAGACGAGATCAGACAGGAGGCCCCATGGACTATGATGTTTGCAGATGACATTGTGATCTGTAGTGAGAGTAGGGACCAGATTGAGGAGACCCTGAAGAGGTGCAGATATGCTCCAGAGAGGAGAGGAATGAAGGACAGCAGGACTAAGACATAATATGTGTGTGTGAATGAGAGGGAAGATAGAGGAATGGTGAGGATGCAGGGAGTAGAGTTGGCGAAGGTTGATGAGTTTAAGTACTTGGGATCAACAGTTCAGAATATTGGTGAATGTGGAAGAGAGGTGAAGAAGAGAGTACAGGCAGGGTGAAATGGGTGGAGAAGAGTGTCAGGAGTGATTTGTGACAGACGGGTACCAGTAAGAGTGAAAGGGAATGTCTACAAGAGGGTAGTGAAACCAGCTATGTTGTATGGGTTGGAGACGGTGGCATTGATAAAAAGACGGGAGTCAGAGCTGGAAGTGGCAGAGTTAAAAATGTTAAGATTTGCACTGACTGTGACAAAGATGGACAGGATTAGGAATCAGTATATTAGAGGGTCAGCTCAGGTTGGACGGTTTGGAGACAAAGTCAAAGAGGCGAGATTGCATTGGTTTGGACATGTGCTGAGGAAGGATGATGAGTATATTGGGAAAAGGATGCTAAGGATGGAGCTGCCAGTTAAGAGGAAAAGAGGAAGGCCTAAGATAAGGTTTATGGATATGGTGAGAGAGGACATGCAGGTGATTGGTGTGACAGAGCAAGATGCAGAGGACAGGAAGAAATGGAAGCAGATGATCCGCTGTGGTGACCCCTAGCAGGAACAGCCGAAAGAGAATAAGAAGAAGATTAATGGCTTGTTCAAAGTATCCTCCTAGGTACACATGCCCTTTGTCTTCATGTGTTATAGATCTTTGTCTCCACTTCTTGTTATCACTTTTAAAACCATAAATTAAAAAAATAAAAATTCCAGATATTGCAAATAATGTTTATGCAATGCATTCAGATTGTTTGTAATGTGGTAAAATAGTAACTCTAAACTGCTGTATAGAGTAAGTTAATTAAAACTATAATTTTGCTTTATAGCAATTCTAGTGTCTTTTAAAATGAGTTTAAAGATTGGCACTATGGAATATTTTTAAGATGTCATACTACAGGATAAATGCTTTCTTGCTTAAAAAGAAACTGTCACCCAACAGAATTCAGCCTCCTAAGGTGAACCTCTAGCTGTCACTTAAGCCACACAGTGTGGCCTAGCATGTAATTTAAGTACACAGGTCAGCAACTGTGCTAGACTTTCAGTATTAATACCGTTTCCTTGTTGGTGGTTATTCACATTACAGGAAGTCAAGGCTTTTTCCACATTTCATGGGATTTATGACATTATAAACGCCAGTGAAGTGCTTGCAGCTTTTTGCACAGACTACAGACCCCTATGAGCTACAAAGCACATAATGAGTTAAAGTAAGATGTTTTATAGTTATGATTCTCTTAAAATGAAAAAAAAATGTAAATAATGTTTGGTACCTTATCCTACAGTATCAGCCAAGTTGGGCTCACACTTAGCTTGTACATTCTAGTTACAATGTTCAGAATTCTTTCTATCAATTCTTGCTTCAAAGATGGGAGGATGCAGGGGGCTAATAAGTTCTGCAGTATTTAGTCATTCAGTGGCACAGAGGGATAAAGCTCTGACAATGACCAAGGTAGTCAAGGTTCAAGTAACATTTTGGGTGACCAATGGGAGTCCAAGGAAGGATGGGTAGTGCCTAATCCTGGGGGAGAGAATTAAGTATTCTGACTGGCTGATTCTGCTAATCCAGTATAGTACAGCACATAGCACTGACAAGCAGTCAGTCAGGAAAGATACTGTCTGTGGCTGCCCAAGCCATTGATGGTGGCTCTTGTTTACAGCTGCAAAGGAGTATGCATGAGTAGGAGTGATGAGATAGTAGGCAGCTGTCATGGTTACATAGATGGCCACATAACCACCATGGGTAGAGTTTGGCTACACAGTAGTAACATATCACTCTTGGCCAGGATGGTAATAAGAGCACAAACAATCTCTGGTGCCTGAACGAGTTACAGCAGTTCCCTGCACGAGACCCCCCCCCAGGCAAACTGGAGACTGAGACCCCACTACCAGGGAAGCAAGGCTGGTGTGCCATTGGGATGGCAGGCTAAGAGTCAAAAAGAGAAAGAAAATAAATAAACAAGTAAATAACTTTGTAGTATAGATAGCATGGCAAAACATTAGACTTCTCTGGACTCAGATTAATCCAATATGCAGATCAAAAATATAAACTGTGTGGTAGGTAGTCATTCATATTTCTCTAGACAGGTGACAGTTACAAAGTAAATATCATTTTTGTGTGTGTGTGTGTGTGTGTGTGTGTGCGTGTGTGTGTGTGTGTGTGTGTGTGTGTGTGTGTGTGTGTGTGTGTGTGTATCCCATCGATTGCTGGGATAGCTTCCATTTCCCCTATGACCATGAACGTGACAGAGATGGTAGTGAGAAAGTGAGTGAGTGAAAATTTTGTATGATCTGCTCCATACTACATTTGTGGGCTAAATATATCGAACCCTATTCAGCAAAAACTGAAACTATCGAAGCAACAGAAAAACAATTTTTTTGTCCTAGGGAAAGAATTTGGTTGTCCGTTTCTGTTGCTTCGGTATTTTCAGCACTGTGGTGGAAAGTTACGGGTCAGGTTCAGGTAAGTGTGCGACTGAGTGTGGGTTAAGGTAGTTAGGGTTAGGGTGTGGGTTAGGTATGTGTGCGATTTTGTGGACATGAGGGTTAGGGCGGGTTAAGTGAGTTAGGTTTAGGGTGCGAGTCAGGTAAGTGTGCGATTATGTGGACGTGAGGGTTAGGGCAGTGTAGGTGAGTTAGGGTTAGGGCACGGGTTAGTGGGCGATAGTGATGGACCTTAGGGTTAGGGTTGGGTTAAGGTAAGTGGATAGTTGGTGGTGTGTGTATAGTTTAGTGTAGGTTTAGGTGTAAGATTTTAGGTGTATGTGTGTGGATTGCTGTTTGTTTGGTGTGTTTGTGTTGTGTGTATGTGTTTTGGAACAGCAAATTTTTTCCCTAGGAAAAAATTTGCTGTTTTGTATGTTCGATGTTTTCAGTTTTTGCTGAATAGGGTTCGATATTAGAACATTCGAAGTTATGAAACTTCGATTTTCTAATATAGACCCCATGGTTTGACTCTTTCGATCTAACTGGTTCACACTAGCCCAAATACCAAAACTTTTCATATTCTAACAGTTTAAGCTAGTCCTTCAGTTCTAAATGCCTGACCATTGTTTCAGTCTCCACGTATATTGCTTCACATCAGCAAAATGGGTATCAAGCCATTTCTGCTGTACTTAAATGCACACCCCATGAAAATAAATCAGTGCTTTCTAGTTTCATGACACGTAAAGATAACTACTCTAAACATGCACCTCGGATGGTCTAGTGACCCAGATGCTGGAAGAGTTAGTAAAGGAGGGTGCAGTTTAGAGGCTGTCACTGGCTTGACCATTGCTGGAAAGAGGCCAGCATTATGGTCCACTGTATTGCCTGTATCTTCTGGTGAAAGTAGTGCACAGCATACAGTGAGAAGGACTGGGGGCCAGCAATTGTCATCACCCAAGTTGTGCTTGAACTGTATCTTTGATTGTACATGTGTGGAAGTGCACACATGCAGTGTTGAGGAAGCATAACAGTCTGAGCATATCAGTTAGTTAAGGCAGAGTTAAACTAACACAATCAAAACCCCCAAGCCTCCCAGGAATGACAGCTGACTGACACTAAGCTCTTGTGCTCAAGCTAGACAGCAGTTTGAGGTTACTGGAAAGCTATTCCCTTCCAGAGGAAGAGACCCCTTTCCAAGCGTGATGTAGTATGCTAGGTCTGTTGGGGTGGAAGAGGGAATGAATGTGTCAGTGGGGAGTTGGCAGGAGGGAGAGTCTTGATGACCAAGGATGTCAAGGAGGAAAATATTATTAAAAAAACAAATAATGAAAGGAAGAAATTGAAGCCATTTGATCAAACGTCTCATTCGTTTGTTATTCTAAGTAATGACTACAGTAAGATATGGGGATCTAGCATTTCAACCAACAAATACCACACTGAAAACTAACCTACAACCTGCTGCTGTTACTTAGTTAAATGGTGGTTTGGCCAGTAAGCTTTTTATATGTTTGTTGATCAAATAAGCCCACTAGTCACAAGCATTTCTTTTCATGGACATCCCAGCAACACTTTTTGATTTACTGACTTCCTTAGAGTCACGCAGTAGGCAAATAGAGACTGAGGGACTCAAACACAGGACTACAGGATGAAGCATATTAATTTTTAACCCAAAGGGTTCTGCATCTGTGTGGCTTTTTATTCAGATTTTAGACATAACATCCTTAGCAAAGACCAGCTGTTGTATGAGGTAAAGGAATTATGTGCCCAGGGAGGGTGATTCTTCATCTTTGCAGATTACATCAGCCATAACCTGGCAGTTGGATGACAGAGGAAGGATTCCATTAGGTAATTGCTGACATCCTGCAGGGAAACCTCATCACCACGTGGACTGTAGTTAGTAAAAAAACTTTCATCTTACTCCTCCACGTAAGACACATTTAAAATGTTTGTTTCTTTATCTTTGGATCTTATTGGCAGAGAACAAAACAGTGGACGATATCCCTACACATATGGTCACTCAACAGTCATTAGTGACAGAAGTAGTAACTTCCAAATGAGAGTTAAAGCTGTGGTCAAGCCATGTGTTTAAAAACGTCATGTACTAACTACACCAAGTTAAAGGCTACTGCCAAACTGTCATGAATCATCTTGACATTAGAAAATCCAAGTCCCTAAATAGGTAGTACATGTGAAACAGTGATACCGTCCCAAAAATAAAATACTGGAAAACATTAGTACTGGTGTGAACATATAGTACCCTGTTGTAAAACAGATTGTGTAAATGAGCACTGAATTAATCCAATAACCAGAATAAAAAAAAATGGTCATACTTTACCTCTTTGATACTGAGTCATGTTCTTGTACCTTTCTTAATCACCATCAAGTGTCACAAGGTCCTACTGAAATCTTAAGTACCATAAGATAAAGGGGAGCATTTAAAAATACAGATAACTATTAGTACACTTGAGTTTTGTAAAACACAGACCAAACCACACCATACACTTGTCATAAAACATGTAATGTGGGTAAAAAGAAGGCAGTAAAAAGCATTGTAAATCTAATCACCTTTGCAGCTTTGTTTATACTGACTACCTATTACAGAGATTGTGCACACAGTGAACCACAAGCTCGACACATGATAACGCTTAAATATAGTATGGCATAATGTGATTCAGTTGAAGTCCCACCCAGGAAAAAGGGTGAATTCCTACCAATCAAACTTTGGCTTATCATGGGAATTTATAGCCTGTTCTTCCCATTTACTGCAAAATGTAGATAAATAGTTGTAATCAAGCAGGTAAAACAAGTAAGGATAAAAAACTCTTTGATTAAGATGGCCTATTAAATCACTGTGTCCAACACTACATTTAACTAAAAAGCATTTAATTAACTAAAACTGACAGAACATTATACAACTTGAATATATCAAAGGATGTGGCACAACAAAGGTCCCCCATCCTCTGCCCCCTGCCTAACTTGGAAGGATTGAAATGTTTTTTAAAGCAATGTCTACCAGACAGTTAAACCAGAACCACAGCACATTCAGCAGTATGTTAAAGGCTTATTAAATAAGTGATGTTTGAGCAACAGACCTTGCCTCTGCATAATGGACAAATGATTCAAAACAGAAGGCGCTATCAATTATATGCTTCTGTATATACGTTTTTATGTATGTCTATATATGTATATGTATGTCTATATCTATATATATATGTGTGTGTGTGTGTGTGTGTGTGTGTATGTATATGTATATATATATATATATATATATATATATATATATATATATATATATATATATATATATATATATATATATATATATATATATATATATATATATATATATATATATATATATCATTATCAATGAAACTTTATGACTAACATTCACAACACTGAAACACTACTATGCATGTGCCAACATAAACACTTACAAATGTTACAAAACAATTAAAAATAACCACTAAATGGACTACTATAAAGTTCACATTTTTTGCAGGGGGGATGGACCCATACCTCTCAACTGTACATATTTTTGCAGAATGTCCAGATTTTTGTCTCATATTTTTTTGTCCGTTTTTCATAAAACTGTGGTTTTCTGGCAAATCAGTGGCAAATTATTAAAGACTGAAGTTATAAAATAATAACAGACATTTGACTTTCAGACTTCATACCCTTCAGAAAATTCATGCTAATGCAAAAACTGTTATTCTATTAACTTTCAATGTTTGTAAGAGCAATATGTAAAAACTGTCCCTATTTTTGGGCATTTGTCCCACTTTCACAAGCTAACTCTTACCCACAAGCTCATTTTCAACCCCTCTCTCTGTCCCTCCCTGTCTTCTGCCTTTAAGATGCACCTACCTGATAGAGTTTTAAGGTCAAACAATGAAAACCTATTAGAAGTGCACAAACCTACTCATCCCCCCGGCAAAAACCTACTATCCTATAACCTAGCACATCTTTGGAACTCACTACCACCATCCATTCGCACCACCTCTAACCTTTATATGTTCAAAAAATCTCTTTACGTACATCTAGTGTCCCAGTGGGAATGCTCTTGCCCCCACCCCTCATAACTAATAATGGCAATTTTCATCTTCCTTTCGCTCTCATGTTACTCCAGCAATTTTTCCTTATTAATTCCCATAACTCACATTATTATTCCCATGGTATCTGCAAAGAACGTATTTGACTGCACCTTTAAAAGCTTATGCTTCTTACATAATGACTACTCTGTATCACTATGCAATATTACTTTTCACAGCCTATAACACCTCCAAGTTTCATCACTAGTCTGTATTGTTTTAAATGTTTCCTGAACTTTTGAAATTAAATGCTTGTATCTTTTACATTTGTATAATTATCATTAGTAATCTATTGTATGTACCTAGTTTGTTTGTTTCTGGAGCTTTTCTCCCCAGGACTCCATTGAAAACGGGTTAATTTTGGCCCAATGGACTATCCTGGTAAACCAACTGCAAATAAATAAATACAAATAAATTTTATGTATGGCTTTGTCCCATACCTCTCAACCTCTTAGAGCAAGAAATCTGGACACATAGTTTGGTTTTGTAAAAGGCAAGAGTGGGTCTTTTCCCTAAAACTAGTAAGCTTATTTGAATGGGTTACAGATGTTATGAATATTGGCTATTCAGTGCACAAGGCTTATTTTGATCTGGCGAATGTTGTTGATACTAGTCCCTATGCTGGTATTGTTAAAAAATAAATTTAATGTAAATCCCTGTGGTATCCACTGAATTACAAATTGGATATCCTGCAGATCCCAGGTTGTGAAAGCTGCTGGTACCCTCTCTGAATGTAAATTTGTAATTAGTGGTGTACCACAGGGATCAGCACTGAACCCTCTCTGAATCTAACTTTGTAACTAGTGGGGTACACAGGGATCACTGCTGAGACCTCTGAATGTAACATTGTAACTAGTTGAGTACCACAGGGATCAATGCTGAGCCCTCTCTGAATGTGATACTATTGTAACTATTGGGTAACCACAGGGATCAGTGCTGAGCCCTCTCCTGTTTGGCATGCATTTTGCAGACATTCATTCCAATATTCCAGAAGAGTAGTTGATGGAGTCTGCTGATACTAAACAGTTCCAGTGAGGGCTTGAATATGCACATGCCTGGTGTACTGAAAATGGTCTCAGGTTAAATGCAAAAGCAGTGCAGCATTTGGTAAAAAAGCATTTCCCTTCTCATTTGCTTTAACTGGGCATCCTCCCCAGACAGTCATGGTCATAACAGACATGGGTACTTATGTGTGCAATTTGCTCTAATTCGATCATCATGTTTCCACCATTGTCAGGAAATCCTTCTCTCCGGCCTAATTAATTTACAAGGGAATGTCTTCAAGATCCAAAGAAATCTTCTTGCCAATGTAGTCTTCCTCTATAAGAAGTATCATTGAATACATGCCCTTTTGGTATATACTGCTCAACTAGAAAGGCTCCAAAAAACCTTACCAAGAAAATCAAAGACTGTAAATCTTTCAGTTACCTTGCTAGATGAGCAAAACTCTCATCGTACTTAGTAGCCTACATGCAGCTGCAAGGTGACCTGTGTCTTGTTTTTTGGGACATAAAAGGCCCAATGCTATTTGACCTTCTGTTTTTTTCCAAAACTAGAAACTCTACAAACACCCACACTAAGGATTTAAATCTATACCAAAAAATAAACAAGACTCAATGGAGAGAGAAATGCGTAACTCAGCATACTCCCAGCCTATGAAATTAGTTACCACTACAGGTCAAACAAAGTACTAATCTGGCTGCCTTTATGGCTAATCTTGATGATTGGATGGATATACAGAAATTTATACCAGGATTGTCTTGTACATTTGTGAGGTAAACACTATTAAGTGTTTGAAAATAGAGGCATGCACTTTTCAGTGTGTCTTTTTAAAGGTGTATAAGGTTAGGCATCTTATGGTCCTTGTGCTGACTTACCTAGTGTTGTTGCTATGTTCCTGTCATCACTGACTGTTCTTGTGTGCGAAGCCAGGCACTCTGATAATTTTGTTTTATGTGTGTGTGTGTGTGTGTGTGTGTGTGTGTGTGTGTGTGTGTGTGTGTGTGTGTGTGTGTGTGTGTGTGTGTGTGTGTATGTGTATGTATGTGATTGATGTCAGGTGTCATCATTATCTGTGTGTGAACTTGGGCAAGTCTGGACCTCAAATGCTGACTGACAAGGGTGGCATGGGACAATAGTCTTTAACAGAATAAGTTGAGCTGGTATGAGGCATCAGTTTTTGACATAAGGGTGATGTAGCAGAGGGTGCCAATTGTTGCTAGAGGGTAGAGGAGGCAGGGGGACTCATAGCTAATAGAAGTGAATGTTGAAGATCAGGGACAAGGATCATTACTGGGTTATGTGGATGAGGTTGGGGGTTCCTTATATTGTCAAGCTAAGGAGGCTGCAGTGATTAATTGTTGTGTAGGGAAATAAATTGATCTCTACCAAGAAACAGGTGGGGATTTGGGATAGCTTTTTTGTAATGGTCACAGTAGGGATCAGAACATTCTTGAGTACTGGCTTTGTCCCAGCTGAGTTGAAGACAGCCACTGTCATCCCTTTGCACAAAGGTGGAGAGTCCATCAATCCAGGAAATTATAGATCCATCAGCCTAACTAGTCTGATCTGCAAGGCCATGGAATGGATTATCATGGAACTAATTAACAAGGACATTGGGAACCTCCAAACACTCAATCCCACAAAATTTGGTTTCATCAAGGGGAGGTCATGCCTGTTAAATTTGGTCGACTTCTTTGAGACAGTCACCAAAGACATAGACAAGGGGAAGACAGTGCATACCACCTACCTTGATCTGGCCAAAGCCTTCAGTACTGGTAAACTCTCTCAACTAGGTATCAATCCATATGTTGCCAGATGGGTAGCAAGCTGCGTCACTGATAGAACCCACATAATCAAACTAGGGGAAGCCACCTCAAGCATTAACCCGTAACAAGCGGTGTACCCCAGGGATCAATCTTGGGACCTCTGTTATTTGGGATATACTTTTCTGAGGTGCAGGCCAAAACCAGTGAGCTATGGCTGACAAGTTTGCAGATGACTGCAAGGTGGGTGCTGTCATCCACTTCACTAGTGATGTCGACATCCTCCAAGAGGGTCTCATCCAAACATATGACTGGTACCAGAAACATGGCCTCAAACTGAATGACGCAAAATACATCATCATCCCCTTTGGGGAGAGTGACATCCCCACAAATTATCACATTAATAACAAAGTCCTAAGCATGCAATCAGTCGTGAGGGACTTGGCACCCAGCTTGATAGCAAACTGACTTTTGACCACCATATTACCTCCATTGTATGGAAAGCTTTCTACATGGCCCACCTCATATTAGTAAGAGTATCTCATCCAGGGACAAGGAGGCCATAACAGCCCTGTATTCTTCCCTTATAAGACCCATTATTGAGTACAATACCCCTTTTGGCATGTACCTCACAAAGCACATGCAGCAGCTGGATAGACCACAGAGGTTCCTCATCAGGAGAATCTAGGACCTCAATCATCTACCTTACACAGATACACTAAAAGTCCTGTCCCTCTACTCAGTCTCATATAGACTCTTTAGAGATGACCTCTGTCTGGCATGCAAAGCAATCTCAGACCCTGCCTTGATGGAACTGCTGCATATTCGCAAGTCAGGCTCCACTCAAGTAACCTGCCGCGTGACCTCAACCTGCTCTGTGACATCAATAGGGCTTGTTGGTGGGACAGACTTGTGTCCCAGCGACTCCCCATTCTGTAGAATAGACTCCCTCTCCATGTCAGGCAGAGTACCTCATTAACCCTTTTTAAGCACAACCTTGATGACTGGATGGGGAACACAAAATACACCCCTGGGATTTCACATGTCCCTGAAGGAATTGTTAAAAAGAATAATGTGGCTGCAATACACTGACATCTGAGATATCAACTAACATGGCCATAAGGTTACAGGTCATATAAATTCCAAATGTCCAGATGAACGTGTTCAAAATGATAAAAAAACAAGATGCTGGATAATGAGTTTTAACTAAATTCTACTTCTCCTCCTTAGGCCAAATTGACCAATTTCAGTGGATAGATAATACAAATAAAATAAGTCCTAAACATTTTATGAGTTTAGTAATCTGGATATATTTTCTCTGAGTGAGCACTAAGTCTTGCTCCTGTAAAACAATGTTTTCCATTCAGATTTCTTCCAGTAATTCCTTGTAATAGTGATGTGAATCAGTCAATCTTTATTTCTACAAATACAAAAGCTGCTATGACACATTGACAAAGTAATGAGTTAATGAACAACAGTACACAAAACTCCACATTTAAAGGCTTCAGTTTTACTAATGGATGAAGTTGTTTATCATGTTAAGGTATGAGAAATACTTCAGCCAACAGCTGCCAACTTGTCAAGCAGAAAGCTTTGCAATGTATTTTGCCTTGCCTTCATTTATATTCACTGCCATCCTTCATTTCAGGCCTGTTTGGTGACTAAGATACTGCCTCTTTAATGTTTGCAGTGAAATTGTCTCGGTAATGCTGTGTGATATTTTCTTACACCTTCTTCCTGCTGGGTTCAGCCTGGTGCCTACCAGTACCACTTTTACAGTATCCACAGATCTAGCCAAGCACTAATCAGGTTATGGGCAAAGTGAAGTGAAGAAATGGACCAGACTAATAACTGAACACTCTGTCATTTACTGAAATATTAAAAGAAGGTTTATTTCATCTGCAAAGAAAGGAGTGTAAAGGCAGTCAGAATAGAAAATATGTAACGTGGCAGAGTATAGCTAACCTTTTAATGGAAAAATTGTAATGTTTTAAAATATGTTTTACTAGGTGGCACATCTCAAGAGATTTAAATAACATCCTGGTCACTGATACACTTGCTATCTTAGTATATTTGAATATTGCTAAATTTTCAAAGGTTGGATAAGTTTAACAGGGTAGTCTACTGATCTCAGTGGACTAATTTCAGGCACAGTCTGGGTGATTACACTCACGCACAAAAATCAAAACAGAAAAAAATAAAACATTTTGCAGACATAAGTAAAAGCAACAAGCAATTAAGCAGGAAGCAGTTTTGACATGCCTTCACCTAGAAAAAAGCAGTGAGCCATAACAAATAAGAGGTGAAGCTAGAAGATCTTACATTTGACTCACAGAGATAAGATTCTAAATTGTATAATACTGTTAAATATATTGAATTATTATATGGTATTATACATTATTGATCATTTTTACATAAGTCGGAATGGCATCTGGTATCATTCAGTATTCATTAGATGCTTTCCATTAAAGCATAAATATTATATAACATCCATCAAATTCTTAACACACTGACAGCTTGTACTATGCAAAATTTATAAATACTGACCCTGTAATATGTAAATATTGCAGTCTAGTGGCCTGGATTGGAAATTATAATACATTTTACATCAGTGTTTCACCACATCATGAATTTCTTTTGTTTTCATTTGGAATTATGCTTCTTTGAAGAGACACATGCCAGAATTTTATCTTACAAAGTATGACTTTTGAGTACATACTTGTGGACCTCATAAAGTGTTAAGAAACGCCTTGGCTAGTCAAGCATATTCAAAGATCAAGTTCTAAATTTAGACAAATATTAAATACCTGACACTACCCCTACAGTTCAGAAGGAATCCCAACAATCATATAAGTTGCCTATAGCAGATAGGTCAGTTTACATAATCAGGTGAAAATGCACGTCAGAGACAGATATGGCTGCAATGAAAAATACTTCCTTGTCAGCTTTTTAGCATATCTCTGAATCTTCCTTTTTCCACTAGCACAGTCAGATGTGTAGCAACGATGTTCACCTTGGCTGCCCATGCATCATGTTAGCACAGACACCCACTTATACACACACAAACACACACACACACACACACACACACACACACACACACACACACACACACACACACACACATACCCCCAGACAACCCCCAAACACACACACACACACACACACACACACACACACACACACACACACACACACACACACACACACACACACACATCGACCCCAAATCAAATAAGCCCTCATCCACAGCTGAACAGACGTATGGACATACTCATACTTTCATTTGCTCTGACATAGACAGATACACACACCCGTACTCTCAGTTCCCTACTTAATGCCTTAGTGCAGTCATCCAGGCAAAAGCATGTTCACATGTGCGCACACACACACACACACACACACACACACACACACACACACACACTCTCATTCAACTTCATTCGTTCACCTACAGACACACAGGAACACATACACACACACACACACACACACACACACACACACACACACACACACACACACACACACACACTCTCATTCAACTTCATTCGTTCACCTACAGACACACAGGAACACACGCACACACCCACACACACACACACACACACACACAGACACACAGACACACACACACACACACTCTCATTCAACTTCATTTGTCCACCTACAGACACACAGGAACACACATACACACACACACACACACACACACACACACACACACACACACACACACACACACACACACACTCTCATTCAACTTCATTTGTTCACCTACTGACACACAGGAACACACACACACACACACACACACACACACACACACACACACACACACACACACACACACACACACACACAGTTTCAATACCAGCCCCACAACATTCATAAGCTTACCTGCACCACAACTGCCTCCACTGGAGTCAGTGGGTGACCACTGTCTTTTGACAATGCTGTTTTTCCTTCACCAGTTGTAATTTACACTGCCAAGCAGTTTCTTTGCAGTGTAAATTGGGAGATGCAATTATTTCTGGGGGAGAGTACATAGCTCAATAGGATTAGCCTCTCCCTCGGATTGCCTTATTGCCACACTGCTCATCCAGTAGAACTGATGTCTGTACTGATGCTCCCACAAGCAGGAACTGTAAGCAGGAGGGTGCTTTTGGAATTGGAAAGGGTTACCACAATGTGAAAAACTATTTGTGTAAAGGCTTTCTGCTCATGGTAACTATTTCTGAATCCAAGGGCACATCTCAACCTGGTTATTTATTTAAACTGAATTTTATTTATTTTGAATAGTGGCACTTTGAAACGAAGAGAAAAAGACAACATTTAATACAAACAATAACTAATAAATGATAGAATTAAAACAAAACTGACAAAGTATGTACAATATGTATATTGGCAAAAAGATCAGTAATCATCTAACAACTCAGATCAACACTCCGTTTAAACAAACACCCCCTGAAATGGCCATCTAACACTAATAGCACCCTGTTCTACCCAAGTCCCTGTATCTAGCAAGTAACTGTTTCCACTATTGATGGACACAGCTCAACTAACCATTACTGTTAAAAGTTTACAATATATAGTCTAGGTGCTTGCATAAGGAGAGCTCTGCTTTCTCAGTGGAAGGTTTCCCCTTTGATTTCCATTGCTTGGCACACAGCAGTTTAACCACACTGGGCCAGGACCCTGCATACTTCTAGCATGAAAAGTACTCAGGACTTAACCGGAGGTAAAAATTTAAAAAAATCCAGAATTTTCAATTTGATGGGATTGCTATGTAAAATATTTCCATAAGTTGCTGCTATAGGCATCCACAGTATTCTTGTATCATGGGTATTCCCAAAACACGTGAATGCTATCGGCTCCAGTTTGCCTACACTGCCAAGACTGAGTGTAATCTGATTATTTTTCTCCATTAATCCAAATATGTAAGTATGGACTGTATGTTTAGCTCTTGTTATGAGTTCTGATCAAAGGCAAACTTTACCATTTGTAAAACACACGTTAAATTTTTGTAACATGTAAATAGCTGAGATTCAGATATAGTGGGATATTATAGGCTATAATTAAGGAAACCGACATTTCATTTTGAGGTTTAAATGCTTACCACATTATGTGTAACACTTCAAAGAGAAGTTGCCATCCAGTGTGTGTTCTTCTCTTGTCCCCTTGTGAGGTTATGTTTTATACTGCATTCTTTTGCATGATTTTTCATCTTTTCTTTACAAATGTCTCCTTGTGAGATTGCAGTCTAAATTGCATACTTTATATATTGGTATGTTATTCTGAATTTAAAGCACTGTGTGATTGTGTGTGTGTTTGTATGTATGGATGTGAGAACTATCAGTTTTCTTGCTGAAATTAAAGAGTTTTGAAAATTTCCTCTTACACAGTGTAGTGTAGTGTAGTGTAGCCAACCGGGAATAATGCCCACCTACTCTACATCTACTGTGGAAAAAGCTGGAGTTAGAAACTGCAATTTCAATATGCCTTTTATAGGTTCATAGGGTCATAGGTGTGTACTACGCTAATGGCCCTAGAGCCTTTACAAGCCTAGCCCATAGGATTACCCTGGCATCGTGCCGCCTGACGTTGTTTCCCAGTGCCTCTGTCAAGTAGAGCCACTGGAGTGATCCTCAGGGTGATTTTTCTATTTCCCATCCACTCATCACGATTTCTCTTGAAGAGGACCAGTGAGGTGCTCTGTTTGACATGTATGGGAAGTCTATTCCATAGCATGGGCAGTCTCGGGGTTATGATGTATTCCCTCCAGCATGTTCTGTTGATTGTGGTAAAGAGGTTGAGGTCTCTAGAGTATGTGGTGCGGAGGGATTGGGATTTCTTTAGCTGTATTATTTCTAACAGAACTGTGTCAGACATGGCTTTGTAAGTCAGGCAGTGATCCCCTCTAAGCAGGTGATATGAGACAAAGAATAGTTGGAGTTTTTTGAGTCTGTCCATATAGGACAACTGTTTAAGGCCTGATCATCTTTGTTAGGCACTTTTCCAGCCTCTCCAGTTGTTGCAGGTGTCTAGTGAGGTACATGCCAAATGGGGCATTGTACTCGATGATTGGCATAATGAGGGAAGAGTAGTGGGAGACAAGGACCTCTTTCTTCCTGGATGCAAAAGCCTTAGTAATGAGATGTGCCACATAGAAGGACTTTTTGACCACAGTGTCAATGTGGTGGTTAAAAGAGAGGTTGCTGTCAACCTATGTTCCCAAATCTCTTATAACACCTTCTGTGTTCAGTGAACTACCATCGATGTGGTAATTCATGGGAACTGAGTTTTTCCCAAAGGGGGTGAAGACATTTATTTAGCAGTGAGCTTAAAGTTATGGTTCTGACACCAGTCGTTGGTCTCAGTGAGGCCTTTCTGCAGGATGCCAACATCACTTGGGGAGTTAATAATAGCTCCCAACTTGCAATCGTCTGCGAACTTTGTCAGCCAGAGTCCATTCGTATTGGCCTGGACTTTAGAGAAATAGATACCAAGCAGGAGAGGACCCAGGACCGAACCCTGTGGGACTCCACTCGTGACTGGTTGACAGTCTGACTTGGAGTCAGCTACTTTCACACTGTGGGTTCTATCTGTGAGCCAGTTTGCAACCCACCTAGTGATATAGGGGTTGATGCCTAGCTTAGTGAGATGTTCTTCATCCCACATTGCTGCAGTCCTAACACTTGGGTAGTCCGCTGTCCCTCAGTCGGCCCGAATATCAGAGTAAAAGGCTGACGTCGGTCAAGGCGCATTTGACTGACATCAGAACGTCAGGGTACAAATGCGCATGACCGACGTCATATCCTCAGTCTTTTTTGCCGCATGGTCCGATGCAGAAGCAGTGTTGCAAGTGCCGTTCGGCGTTCTGAAATTTTTCAAATTCGGAGTTTCAGACCGAAGTCAGAGTTGGTTAAGTACCCCGTTGGGGAATATTTTGGTTTTTTCTTGCCTCAGTGGTTTACCGGATGTCAGAAAAGTGAATAACTGTATTTCTTGTGGGAAACAGATACCGCATAGGGATTACCATAATTTGTGTATACCTTGTTTAGGACCTGAGCACGACGTTGTTGGATGCCGCTTTTGTGCTAGGTTTAATAAACGCACTATAAAGCGGAGGTTGGATTGTGCAAGGTTGGTCTTTGGGAAGCGGTGCAATTACAAAATGCCGTCGGATGCTCCGACGCCGGCTTCCTCAAAGAAGCGCAAGGACAAGGCAGTTAAACCTAGGTTAGAGGAGTCGTCCGAACCGGACGCCAATTCTTTAGAGGTGTCAGTGGAACCGGTGGTTCCGACGGAGACCTCTCTGGAGTCCCAGGGAGAAACTTTGATTTTGCAGGATGTGGCCTCCCAGGAGGCAGGGCAGGCTGTAGGGGCTTCTCAAGTAACTGTACTCCCCTCCCTTCCTAAGGGGTCTAGGCCCTCTCTTTCTACTTCCAAGGCTTCTCCTAGAGGCAGGTCTAGTTTAGCTTCTGTGGGTGTCACTCCCAGTTCTTCAGGTGCTGTGCCCAAGAAGCACATGCTCAAAATGGCAGAGGATTTAATTACTTTAATTAGAGGCTCTATGCCCCCTCCTGATAAGAGGCCTAGGATGGAACCTGTGTTGGGAGATTATGAGCAGGCTTCGGATGTGTCTGAGTCTTCGGCTGAAGACTTGCAGGAGTATTCTCATTATTCTGATTCTGATGTGGATGATTCTACTCCTTCTGCTTCTCCTCCTGAGGATTTTTCTTTTTCAGAGACCCTTCATTCCATGAGAGAGCATTTTAAATGGGAAGGTCAGGATTTCTCTGATTCCAGGAAAAGGCTTAGGGAATTTTGTTTTTACCCCAGCATAGGCCTTTAGCTATACCTCCTGTTCTGAATGTGGTGGAAGATGTGTTTGCAGAGGCTTCTCTTAATCCTGATTCTTTGCTTCCTGCTCCTGTTAAACCAGATAGGTATTACAGGGTGCCTGAAGCGCATAAGTATCTTTTTAAGAGCCCTAGGGCAGACCCAGAAACTGTTAGCCAGGGGCCTAAGGGTGTTAAGGCTTCTGTTGTCAAGAATCCGGTTCCTGCAGATAAAGAGGCCAGGGCCTTGGATAGATGGGGAAAGAAAGTTTATACTTCTTCCACTCTAGCCATGAGAGCTTTGAATTGCCAGTTTCACATGTTGAAATATCAAAATTATCTCCTTTCTCAGTTGAAATCTAAGGTTGATGCTCTAGCGGAAGGTATTGACTGTAAAGAGTTACAAGATTTAGTGCATGTTTCTGAACAGGTGGGTAAGCATTGTTTGCAATGTGGTTTTGATGCTGTACAGACCTCGTCTAGGGTGGCTGCCACTGGGTCAGTTCTTCAGCCATGCCTGGCTGAGGGATCAAAATTTATCTGACCATGTTAAAACTAGGATTTTGGATGCCCCTTTGCAATCTGATGTCTTGTTTGGTTCTCCTGTTGAGGCAGTTTTAAAGAAAATGGAAGACAAGGCTAAGTTTATGCTGACTGTTAAAGATTTTTGCAGGTTCAGCCTCCAAAGTTTAGTAGAAATTGGCCTACTAAAGGGTGGACGTATCCTTCTTATGATTCCCAGTCTAGGGGTAGATCTAGACGTGGCAGGGGCAGAGGTCAGGGCTCTTTCAGGCCCAGAACAGGGAGTTCTCCTGCACAGTCTTCGAGTGAGGGCAGGGGTCAGTCCTTTCGTAAACAGACCCAATGACCTACCTTTTCAGCTGCCAGAACCTTCTCGCCTGGCAGCACCTTTGGGAGGAAGGTTGGCACTTTTCAAAGAAAATTGGAGTTTGATTACCCAAGACAAATGGGTACTGGATATCATACATCACGGTTACATGTTTTATTTCCATACCTTGCCTCCCTTCAAAGGCATGCCAGACATTCCTCCTCAACAAAGAATAGAGGTTCACAAGCAAATTTCACTGCTACTCCAAATAGGGGCCATACAGCCGGTTCCTATGCCAGAAAGGGGCCTAGGATTTTATTCTCGCCTGTTCCTAGTCCCAAAGAAGGGGAACACGTGGAGACCAATTTTGGATTTATCTATCCTCAACACTTATCTGGGCATTCCCAAGTTCAAGATGTTGACGTTGCAGCAGATTTTACCTCTGCTGGGCAAAGATCATTGGATGGTAACTTTGGATCTCAAGGAGGCTTACCTTCATGTTCCTATCAGACTAAGTTGCAGGAAGTATCTGCGTTTTCGAGCTGGGACTTCTCACTATCAGTTCTCTGCATTGCCCTTTGGCTTATCTACTGCGCCCAGAGTGTTCACGAAAGTTCTGGCTCCAGTGATAGCTTTCTTCAGGCTAAAAGGAATACAGATCTATCCTTATTTGGACGACTGCCTGATTCTGGCTCAAGGAAGGGAAGAGCTTCTTCATCATTTGGAATATGTGATAGCAGTGCTAAGATGCCTGGGGTATTCTGTGAACGAAATAAAGTCCAGTCTAGTACCCTCTCAAGACATGTGCTTTCTGGGTGTGAGACTGAATACAGCATCCCAGATGGCCTTTTAACCCCGGACAAACAAAAGAGTCTATCCCTTTACTTCCATCAGCTATCTCATCAGTCCGGGCTGACTGCAAGGACAGTCCTTCAAGCCTTAGGGTTCATGGCATCTTGTATTCTGGTGCTTCCCAATGCCAAACTGCATATGAGGAAGCTACAATGGTATCTCAAAAATCTGTGGACACAGCACTGCCAGGATCTGGACACTGTCATTCAAATAATACCTTGCATTCAAAAGGAATTTTTGTGGTGGGCTCAGGAATGTCACCTAAACAAGGGACTCTCTGTGACCCGGCCAGAGGCGAGTCAGATTTTAACAACGGATGCCTCAGACATAGCTTGGGGAGCTCATCTAAATGGAAAGTGGATACAAGACAAGTGGCCTGCCAGACTACAACATCTACATATCAACATGAAGGAGATGTTAGCAGTCCAGTTTGCATTAATAGCTTTCAAGGATTTACTTCTTCCAGGGCAGGTGTTGATTCTAACAGACAACACAACTGTCATGTGGTACATCAACAAGCAAGGGGGAACACATTCTTATCCTCTATGCAGGCAAGCAATGATTTTGTGGGAGACTGCTCTCAGTTTACAACTAAGTCTTCAGGCAAGGTTTCTGCCGGGAGCACAGAACTCCTTAGCAGATGTGTTAAGCAGACAAATCATGGATCCCCACGAGTGGAAACTGGATCTTCATGTATTTCAGAAATTGACAGTGTCCTGGGGAACTCCAGACATAGATCTGTTCGCTTCTCCACTAAACCACCAGCTGCCAAAGTTTTGCACAAAGCGGTTTCATCCCACAGCTTGGAAAGTGGATGCTCTTTCTTTCAGTTGGAAAAATCTTCATTTGTATGCCTTTCCACCTCTGCCTGTCCTCCCAAAGGTACTTCTGAAGGTCAGACAGGACAAGCCAAGGATGATTTTGATAGCTCCAGATTGGCCTCGACAGCACTGGTACCCACTACTGAGAAGTCTAGTACAGAAGCCTCCATGGCCTTTGCCTTTGATTCCACATCTGTTGTCCCAGGAGGACAGTCATTTGCTCAATGTCAAACTTCACTCTCTTCACCTAACAGCATGGCATATTCTGTTTTAAACCATAGAGGGTCTCAACTTCCACAACAAGTTTTGAATGTGATTTTGGAAGCTAGAAGGCCTAGTACAAGGAAAGTGTACGCAGATAAATGGAAGAGATTTTTATTTTGGAGTGCAGCTAAGGATTTGGATGTTTCTGAGCCTGATTTAAGTGTGGCTCTTCAATATCTTACTGAGTTATTGGACAAAGGTTTGTCCTTCTCTTCTATTAAGATTCATGCTGCAGCAATTTCAGCTGACTACGATTGTGACCCACCATTGTTTTCTCATCCTTTATTCAAGCAATTTCTTAGAGGGGCAAAGAATATAAGACCCCCACGAAGAGCTCCTACTCCTGCTTGGGATCTCAATTTTGTGTTGGAGAAACTCACTCTACAACCTTTTGAGCCTGCAGCTACTGCCGAGTTGAAATATTTGTCATGGAAGACTGCTTTTTTGTTGGCCATTACCTCTGCAAGAAGGGTTTCTGAATTGCAGGCCCTTATGGCAGTTGAGCCTTTCTTAATTTTCCACAAGGATAGGGTATCTTTACGTACTAATCCTTCCTTTATGCCTAAAGTGGTTTCTAGTGTGGCTTTAAACCAAACTATTCATTTGCCTACTTTTTATGCAAATCCCCAAAATAAAGGGGAAAAGATTTTGCACACTTTAGATGTTCACAGGCAGTTGCGATATTATTTGGACAGAACTAAAGGGTTCAGACAATCTCAGCAGTTATTAGTTTCTTTTGCTTTGTGCTCTCAGGGCAAGCCCGTGTCAAAACAAACTATTTCTAAGTGGATTGGATTTTGCATTGCTTTCTGTTATTCCCATGATGGCAAAGAGATTCCAGCTGGGATTAGACCTCATTCCACTAGGGCTACTGCCACTTCAACAGCTTTTTGAGGGGGTGGCTACTAAGGATATTTTGGAGGCAGCCACTTGGAGTTCAGTGCATACCTTCTCTAGGCATTACCACCTTCCATTGTACTCTAAATCCAGGGCTGGTTTTGCCACTGCTGTGTTGCAGGGCATTTTGGCAGCTCCTGCTTCATTATAGTTTAGCCATCCTCCCTTACCTCTGCTTTGGGATTCTACCCAAGTGTTAGGACTGCAGCAATGTGGGATGAAGAACATAGTACAGTTTTGTACCTACCATAAATGTAGATGTTCGAAGATCCACATTGCTGCAGTCCAATTTACCCTCCCTCCTTCCCCTCTGTTGTTTGAGGTGGTTGTGTGGGTTGGGTTATCCATCTGAGGTATATTGCATTTTGTATATTGCATTTTGTATATATTGTATATATTATACATATTTTTGGTGTTGGGCTAGTTGGTTGTTTAGTTGTGGTCTATGGGTTTTGACCTTTCCTTTTAGGGTCTTCTGACATCTGGGGCAAGAAAAGACTGAGGATATGACGTCGGTCATGCGCATTTGTACCCTGACGTTCTGATGTCAGTCAAATGCGCCTTGACCGACGTCAGCCTTTTACTCTGATATTCGGGCCGACCGAGGGACAGCGGACTACCCAAGTGTTAGGACTGCAGCAATGTGGATCTTCAAACATCTACATTTATGGTAGGTACAAAACTGTACTTTTTTCTGTGATTCCTGAGTGGGGAATGGTATCAAAGGCCTTGGCCAGATCAAGGTAGGCTGTATGAACCACCTTGCCTTCATCCACAGCTCTGGTGACTGACTCAAAGAAGTCGACCATGTTGAGCAGGCATGATCTACCCTTCACAATGTCAAACTGTGTGGAACCAGAGTTTGTAGATTCCCTATATCCTTGTTTATTAGGTCCATGATGATGTGTTCCATAGCTTTGCATATCAGACTTGTCAGGCTAATGGGGTGATAGTTCCCAGGGTCTGTAGTCGCTCCTCCTTTGTGGAGAGGGATGACTGTAGCAGTGTGCCATTCAGTAGGAACAAAGCCTGAGGTGAGGCTGTGATTTAAAAGGGCACACAGGTGTGGTGCCAGTTCACTCTACAGTTCATGTAGAACACAGCCAGGGGTATTGTCAGGTCCCATAGATGCTGTATTCTTGGTCTTTGACAGTGCTGTTTTAATCTGTGCAGCAGTAATACTGGGTGTCTAGCAATCTACTGGTGTTGTGATTGGTCCTTTAGAGGGGAGGGGTAAAGTTGTCACTGAATCTGTCGGCCAGTATATTGGCAATATCTGTTGGCTCGGTGTAGGAGGTACCATTGTGCAGTAGCTCAGAGTAAATCTCGGTATTGCCATGGAGATTCTTTACATAACTATAGAAGGCCTTGTGGTTGTCTTTACTATCTGCTGCGATTCTGTTTTCATAGTTAGCTTTAGAGGATTTGATGAGGGATTTCACCTTTTTGTTGAGGCTGATAAGGGAGTTTTTCCATTCTTGGGGTATCACCATATTCCACATCAGTTTCTTCCTTCTGTTGTAGAATTTGTTAATGGCAGGGCACCACCAGATTGGCTTCCTTTTTTTTGGAGGAGAGTGTATTGGTTCTATTGGGTATGGCGAGATACATGCATTTGTGTACATGTTCGTACAGTGCACTGGTGTATGATTCAGCAGTCATGTGACTATTCTCCATTTGCGTGGATGCCGTGAAGTTAGCCATCTCTGTTTTTAGGAGCCCAAAGTTAGCTTTGGAGAAGTTTTTCATGGTGATTACCTTTGGGGGGGGGGTTTCCAAGGTGATTGTTTTGTGGTCGGATCTAAGCAGGGAGGAGTTGACTACTGGTGTAGATCAGGTCAAGGATGTTGCTCCCTCTAGTGGGAGTAAGAATGAGCTGTTCCAGGGCATTGGAATTAATGAATTCCAGGAAATGTTGGGCAAGTGTATTTGTACATGAGTAGTTTACCCAGTTAAAGGAGGGTAGCTGAAGTCGCCCAGTATGAGAGTGTTAGGTTAGACCCTAATATTCTCCAGGGTGCTTAGGAACATGAAGTGTGAGCCTTGGGACATGGCTGGGGACCTATAGCAGGCTACGACCTGAATCGCTGTCTTATCCAGTGTTAGCTGCACCTAAAGTATATCTGATGCATTATGTTGGGCTACCAGTCTGGAGGTGTGTGCATTCTTTATGAATATGGAAACACCACCACCTATGGAGCTTCAGTCCAAGTTCTGGGGGGCCAAAAGGTGTGGAATGAATTATAGCCTGGTATTGCAGGGGTGCTTTCTGCTGCTTTGAACCAGGTCTCTGTTACAGCACAAATGTCGATGTTCCCAATTTTAAGGAGTGCTTCGAGTGAGTGCATTTTGAGATTTATACTTCTATCATTGAGCTGCATGACTCTCAGCTTGCATTTGTTTGTAGCTGTTATGATGGTAATTTGGTCTTTGGAACACAGCCTAAAAAAGGTACTGTAGGGGTGGCAAGAGCCTTGGCCAACAGGCCATCTCTGGCAAAGCATGGAGGTCTGTCAGTCAGGTCATCCCAGGCAGACAAATCCCTGTGGAATGACACCAGAAACTTAGCCAGTCATTTTCTGCTTGTACTGGAGTATTATTTTGGGTGATGCTAGGATGC
Source organism: Protopterus annectens (assembly GCF_019279795.1). Classification (NCBI taxonomy): domain Eukaryota; kingdom Metazoa; phylum Chordata; order Ceratodontiformes; family Protopteridae; genus Protopterus; species Protopterus annectens. The sequence continues at coordinate 797,724,268 of NC_056726.1, forward strand.
TGCTCAGGGCTAGGGTCATACCCGCCTGGGCTACATAAACCGAGGGCTCCTCCATGTCTCTTTTCATGTAGCCCAGAGAGGTACATTTCAGGTCATTCACACCCATATGTACAATGACAGACCCATATTTGTACCTGTTGTTGAGGGACCTGAGTGCATGCGTTATGTGGTGGATAGTGGCACCTGACTGTTAGGACATCAGTGTGCCTCACTATGAAGTCACCTATGATTAGTGTGTTGGGCATGCTGTTTTGCCTTAGGGGCTTTGGTTGAGTGGCACACTGTTTAGGAGAGTTATGTGTCTTGTGATTAGTGTTGTGTTGTGGTGGTCGAGTGCGTTTCTGCCTTGGAGGCCTCTGCTGTTTGGGTAGATTTTTATTGAGAGCCTCCATGAAGGTGGGTGTGTGGTTTATGTTTTTATGTGAAAGCAGTGCTGGTGTGTGTTCTAGAAGGCTATGTGTTCCATGTGGTGTGGTGCAAGTGTTGACCTTCTCCTCTTGACCAGCTATGCCAGTCTTGGCTGGAGAATTCGTGGCTTCCAATTTGGATATATAAGTACATCTCTTGCAAGTCTAAGTGTTGGGAAGTTAGAGGAGAGGGGTGTCAGTGTACATGAGGCAGTTGCTGCATTGCCTCAGGATGCCCAAGTTCACCAGGTTAATAGGAATAGCACAGGGAACTGACCATTATGAGTGAATATTAGTTGGAACTCCTACCAAACGAAGTAACTGCAAGCCTTTCAAATGCTAACCTCAACTTCTACCCCTGTCATTTACACTGAAGGCTAGAGTTAGGCTGTTGATTATGAGTATGCCTTAAGCAGGCCTGCATATTCCTTCATCCTTCCTCCATGACACTAACCCAGCTTGTTCGAATTCATGACTAAACTAAAGGTGCAGCCAAGATTAGGCTGCCGATAAGGAGCATACTTGAAATAAGCCTGCATTTTTATTTCCTTTCTAAGACTATTTTAGTATCCATGATAACATGAAGACACAGCTATAAACCATAGCAGTGGTTCTCCAGCTTTGCGAGATAAGGTTAGGCTGTTGAATTGCTGAAATAAGTGTGCATCTTTATTTATTACCCCACCTAACACTATTATAGTTCTCACCGACCATGATAAGCTTAACTCTAGCCTTCACATTGGATGGAGGCTGCTGGTAGACTAGTTTGTTAGGTATATATCTAAATTAACATGAGATTACACACAGTCTATATCCCTAAGGCCAGTTCTGCCTTCAGTTTCAAAATAAACTTTACTGAAACCTAGTAGTTTCTAAAAAGTTCCCTGATACCTCTATATTCAGATTTGATTTTTACTTTGAGAATTACCCTGCCTGTAGGTACTGTCTGCCCTCAAAAGTCTTCAGCAGAAGAATTACTGTTTACTGGATGACTGCAACAAGAGCTGAGGGCCCATGCTGTTTAGCAACAAAACAGGCACTAAACTCTTCAACCTTTCAATTACCAGTCTTTTGTCTATAAAGGCCTAACAAATGTATTGATAATTGAAGTTTGGTCAGGGCTTATACTATTCTTGATTTCCATCAAAGTTGAAGGTAACCTTCTTGCTGAGACAGAGGCACAAAATGGCACCTTGCAGTATTTGGCCTTCACTGTAGGTGACTCCAGATTCTGTAAATAAACAGTGACATACACTGACTGAATGTAACTGACAGTGGGTCAAGCTGCAGTAGTCTAACTCTGTGTAATCAAACTAAAACTTCTTCTGAAAAGAGAGATCAGAGACTGTTCTAAGGTCAACAGAGACCAAACTGAAGATCTGGAAGTTAACTGGAGAGAAAATATAACAGTTCAGGGAATGACTTAGCGCCCTAGCACCTCAAGAAGAAGAAGAAAGAGGTGGAGTTGAAGAAGAATGGCAGCACATCAAAACAGTATGTATGAGGACCACAGAACAGCTATACAGCTGAGCCAGGTATGGAAATAAGGTACAAAAGCAAAGCTTGTGGTGGAATGCAGAAATTCAGGAAGTCATCAAATGAAAGAAGGAGTGCTGAAAAAAGTGTAGGGGGGGGGTACAAAAGACAGACCAGGCTAGGAAGGAATACAGGCTGGCTGACAAAGAGGCTAAGAAAGCAGTTGCAATAGGAAAGAACAAGGCATCAGAGGTACTCTACCAGCTTCTGGAAGATGAGTCAGTTGATGGCACCAAAAACTATATCAGATGGCAAGAAGAAGTAAGCACAGCAAGAAAAAGGAAGTCAGGGACAGCAGCAAGCTCAGATGAGGTCAGACAGACATGATAAAATACTGGGTGAGATAGGGGAGAAATGGATCCTGAGGGTACTCATAGCATTGTGGACAAAAAGGTGTATCCCATATGACCGGAGAATAAGCATACCAGTAGTGCCAGTGTTCAAGAACAAAGGGGACATTCACAACTATGGACAGTATAGAGGTATCAAACTCCTGTCACGTTGATTAAAAGTTCTGGAGAGTGTGATTAATAAGCGAATATGCAGAGTAGTACAAATTAAGATGGGAGATGAGCAGTTCGGATTCAGATCTGGATGCAGGGCAACTGAACTGAAGTTTGCAATGAAACAGATAAGAAACTAGAGATGCGGAAAGAGTCCAACTGGGTATTCCTAGACTTGGAGAAAGCATATGACAATGTTCAGAAAAAAGTTGATTTGGGCAGTCCTGTGGTGGTTCAGAGCCCCACAAACATTATGACTCAAGTACAAACAGTGGTCAGTCTCACAGAGGGGTTCCCAGTCAGAGAGCGTGTGCATCATGGTTCAGCTCTGAGCCCACTGCTGTTCCTACTGGTGATGGACTATGTTAACAAGCAGGTCAGAGGGGACAGATCAACAAAGTTGCTGTATGCAGGTGATGTGGCATTAGAGGCAGACTCTGAGCAATAACTTCAGCAAAGGGTAAGGCAATGGAATGCAAAACTAAAGGCACATGGGATGAAAAAAAGTAAAAGATAAGGCAGTTGTAATGGTAGATAATGGGGGAAATCAGAAGATGATGAGAATTGAGATAGAAGGGAAAATAGTGGAACAGGTTAACAGCTTCAAGTATCTGGGAGGGTGGATGAGGAGAAGGGAAATCTGAATGAAGAGGTGAGAATCAGAGGGGCTGCAGCCAACTGGCACAGTGTCAGGAGTAGTACATGACAGAAGAATGCCAAAGAAGCTGAAAAGTAAGGTGTACAAAACAGTGGTGCAAACAGTACTTAGTACACAAACCTAGGCATTAAAGGCAGAGTAGATGAGGAAGCCAGAGGTGATGGATGATAGAAATGAGATATCTGGAAGGGTAGCAAGATGCACACTGTGGGACAGACAAAGAAATGAGTACACAAGTGCAGAAACCTAAGTAGCTCCAGTTGCAGAAAAGGTCAAAGAAAACATATTATGGTGGTTTGGGAAAATGTGCAGAAAAGCAAAAGATAATCTGGTGAAGAAGATTTGGGATAGACAGGAAGAAGGTAAAAGGAAATTAGAGCATCCAGCAAAGAGGTGGATGAACTGTGTGAGAGATGATTTGCGACAGCCAGTCATGTGTGTCGAAGAAGGAAGGAGAGTAGCATTGAATACAGTTAACACAACACTCCAACCCCATATAGAAAATGGGAAAAGGGGGGATGATGATGATGATGATGATATTCTTGGGAAAAGAAAATAAGTACAAACCAGAGGCATTAAAAGAACAGTGAATCTAAGGATGGCTACTGAACTATAAGCTGTGTCCATCTTTGGCAGCCTCAGCACAGTATGGTCAAAAACATCAATCCATCATACAATCAACAATTGCCATCTTTTTGTTATAGGTTACCATTTAATCTTAGATTATCCAATCTGTCCACTTCAGCACCTGGGAATGGTTACTACCAGGCAGCATGATCAGCAAGGTTCCTTCTCACAGTTCAGGCTCCTCTCTGTCTCCCACAATTCACTGCTACATATGAGATCTGTCTAGCTTCATTTAAAAGTTCTCCAAGCAAACCTTTTGTTTTTGGTTAATTTAAAAGTTAAGTTATTGACTTTTTTCCTGCTGTTTTCTATAGGGATCTGTCATTTCTTCTTTACAGTTACCCAATATTTATAGCTACCTTTTACAGTTAATTGAACTTTTTTGTATTTCCCACTCCCAATTAAATGTTTGGGCATAAATAACAGAAATGTTCAGCAGAATTTTTGTTTTCAGCATTTTAATTAATTCTGTAGCATCTTCCTCAAAGAAAGAAACAGATTATTCTGTGTTAGGAAAACTGGTTTTGTTTGACTGTTTAGACTTGTAAGTACTGCTTTATACCTTTCTTTCAGAAACTACTTGACTTATTTTGTTGTGTTGTTAGGGAAACTGCCTCAGGTTTTAGTAAATGTGGCCATTGAAGACATAAAATCCCTCTCAGGACACCCACAAGCTCTGTGTAGTATGTCTGGAGCTGTAGCATCTCAAAAGGTCTAACAATATTTACAAGCGAGATGAAGTAAAAGATTTCTTCCTTCTGATGAAGCTAAATTTGCAGAGAAGGAAGAGAAAGAGTGAAAAAAATGAGAAGAGAAAATCAGATCCACCTTCAAACAGCAGATCTTTCTCCCCTAAAACCCCTCAAGAGGAAGTTCAACTAATTAAGCTAACTTGACCTCTCTACTAGCCTGGATTTTGTGTTGCAGGCACCCTCACAAGCTTCTCTCTTGAAAGTTACCCAGCTAGAAGTATCCTTGGCTCAGGATCCTTCGCTGAGGAGGACAATGGGAAGTTTTTTCTTGTAGAAGGAGCTTTCCAGATTCCTTGAATACTGCATGCCCAACAAGGTGGCAACAGGTCTTACTTACTTTGTCATGAGGCCGTGAGAGTATGGGAATGGGTGATATTGTCATAATCCTTTCTCTTGGCAAGACATATCCCCATTCAGATCAGCTGTTAAGCAGACAGGCTCAGCAGATGTATTCTGATGCCTCATGAGTGGTCTAGCATAGATGATTTTCTGTCATTGGGGGATGCCTTGCTGTGCTCTATTTGTATCCCCAACTAACACTAAGTGCAGCAACTTCTTTGCCCTTATCCTTTCATAGGGACACACCCCAAGATGAAGTAGATTGACATGGGGAATCGATATCCAGTGTAATAAGAAGTGCACAGTTATCATAAAATTACAGTAGCAAGTGACTAACTAGCTGTAAAACCCCTTATTCATGATTTGTTAATCTTCCTTGAAAAACAGACTTACAGACAAAGAATCAGAAGTACATAAATGTTATTGCTTACAGTAGTCAGTGAGAAACAAGAATTCAAAGAGGAAACCAGCTGTAAGCTACTGAAAGGAATTCAGTCATTCACTTGGTGAGGAGGGTTCCTAAAAGTATGCATAAAGCTAAACTGGCAACAACAACCTAGACTCTCCCCAGTTCCCTTTATATTCATCAGATACAAACAGACTAGCTAAAACGTATAAGCAGACAATAGAGGGTGAAGTAATGAGGAAAACTATAGCAAATACTAGTGCATTTAAACATTCTCCAAAAAAAAGAGGTAGTTCCTCAGCTAGTCGGTTATGTAGCTCTCCAGTCTTTGAAGAGGAACAACAGTTTCACTTGTGAGCACTACCAGACCTGTTAAGTCATCACTTATTTCTGATAAATAAAAGTTAGAAAAAAATCATCTCAGCATTCATCATCTACCAGCAAACACATTAAATGTGTGTAGGTGTGAGTAGTGATGTCCTGAAAATGTGAGGCGAGTTCCCTGGTACCACAGTGCAATAAACCAGAAGTATTCCTGATGAAGTCCTAAAAATTTGAACCATTGAAACTACACAAAGCATCTTTAAGTCAGCATCAGGCCCTAATCACTATGGTGCTACACCTAGAGTGGAGAGATTGTATACTACCCTAAGTCAGTGCTAAAAAAAACAAAAAAAACAAACAAGAATCCCTCATCCGCTTTCTGCTCAAGTGAAAAGCCACGCTGATGTGGCACATAATGGCTGAAAAGCAAAACAGAACAATATGAGTCTGGCACACTTCCTTCATTTCACTGTTCAAAGATCTGTCAGTTGAAAATCAGTCAGAAGGGCAGCCAATGCCCCCTCTTTTCTTGCAAGGAACTGATGGCTAGAAATGTTTGCTTTAAAATGGGACATCCACATACCTTTTAACACTGACAATGAACAGAAGCCCTTATAGGTTGTTGACTATAAACAGGCTTCTGACCTGCACAGTAACTTGTTTACTAAATGATAATAGTACCTGCTTTTTTGGTAATGGTGTTTGTCTAGTGATGTTTAAGTTAGAGTTTGTTGTATTTAATTTGGCTAGTTACAGAGGAAGTTAATAGGTTAATTTTGACTGCACACCAGTATTTCCTGAGTTGTGGTTTAATAAGTGCTTAGTTAGGAATGTATTCTCTCCAGCTGTTGCAATAGTATGCATAACCCTTAAGAGTGATTAGATGTATTGTACATTCTATGTGTGGTATGGGAAGCTGTGGAAGTAAATTTCTAAGATGGTGCTACCTGTAACAGTAGCAATAACGAGAGCTATTAGAGTGAGCAGAAGATGTTATTGTCCTTTCATTAGCTGGTTCATTATAGGACATGCTCTGTGGGGTTTTTTTTGTGCTGTTCCTTCATCCACATTGTTTGACCATCAAGCCATCTCCACCAGCCCAGTTGTCCCTGCCACAAGGCCCATCCCCACTGTACCCTTCAGGTGGAGGATTCCCTTATCTAAAGATTTCTTGCACTAAGGTGGGCCCATCTCCTTGTAAAGGGTCATTCTGTGTATGATGCATGCCAGGCACATGGAGGGATAGACTTGCAGAGAAGTCATCATCTGACTATGTGGGGAATTTTTACTATGGCCTAATTTCCTATGCCTCTTTATGCTGATATCATACTTGTAAGGCTGAGTAGACAATGGGAGGGCCACTCTGAATGCATGTCCTACCCATGGCCATAGGGTGACCATGTCTCTATCCATTCCCAGAACCCAGTGTCCATCTATCCATCTCTTTGGGCACAGGCCTACACCAGGGGTTTACTGGGTAATGTTTAGCATACCCCCCTCCCATCTAGGATAGTTTTACACATTCTCTGTATCACTCTGTGAGTTGTCCTACCTGCTAATTGAAGTCTGCTCACCTGGGCTGTACTTAGGGCTTTATCCCTCAGTGTTACCAGACTAAAATATCTCTCAGTACAAATGTATTGTGACAGGATCAATGTGTCAGCTGGCTAGGCAAAACATGCAGTGCCTTTTGAGTCATATCATGTTTTTGCTGTTATCAGACTACCAATGAATACTTAATGGTTGGTAACAGCTGAAGTCAGATTCCAAAACAAAGTTTGCAAACCAAGAAGAAACATACTTTACTGCAGAGATTCCACTTTGCAGTTCTAGCAGGAAATAACCTCAAAAACTTACTCAAAAGCTGTTGAAACATTTGGTTTTAGCGCTTTCATTTTAATAAATGCAAAACTTCAGATAAAACAGTAAAAATCCAAACACATTTGAAATGGAGCTTATATAACATCCTAGGTCACATGAGAACCAAGCCCTCTTTCATTCATGAAATTTAAAGCTATACAACCCTATTAAAATCTTTACCCCATAACTTAAATAACTGTGTTCCATGGGTATTAAGCATTGCAAAAAGTTGTCACCTTAACTTAGTTTAACTTAGCAAACCATAGACAGATCATAAAGGGCATAATAAAAGCATAAAAAACACACAAAAACTTGCTCCAAAATTTTGTGTTATTACACAACAAAAAGATTCAAAGAAATATCAAAAAATATTCATATAGAGGTCAAAATATAGTAATAAGGAACTATAAGAAGAGAACTAAAAAAATGAGAAATAACCTACATATTTATTGTATCATTTTAAAGTATTGCATTTAAGTAAACAGCCAATAGAGATCTGATCGTTAAGTCCGGGCCAGCTGTTAGCATGGAGATGGAGTTGCTAAAATAGGTCACGTTTTTCTAGATGCAGCTGCCATGGAGCCCACGTTCATCTTATGTATTTTCTCAATGATCACAAATTTGAAAGAATTGCCTGGAACATCATAGCATGTTTGGCTAAAGCATTTGTTCCCTTGTTAATTCTGATGTCATTTATATGTTCATAGACATGGTCTTTTAATTTACATTTGGTTTTACTGATGTAAAATGCTGGACAATTTTGGCACAAAGCAGCATATACAATGCCACTAGTGAGACAATTAAATTAGCGTTTTAATTTGTCTGGTTACTGACCTTGAATTCTTCACATGCCATTATAAATTTGCAAATAGAACAGAAGCCATATTTTGCCGTTTTACAGTTCATTGTGGGAAAACAATTCCCAGTTCCAAAACATTTCACTATTTTCTTTAAGTTACAGCCATGATTATGCACTGTATTTGGTTTGTCACCTACCTTATTCAATATATTTGTGTCCTCCTTGAACAGAGCCCAGTTCTTCTTCAAAATTCTCTTTATGTCTCTGCTATCCACACTGTGATACCATGAGTGCAGCTCTTAAGAGCCTGATACTCTATGAACCTACGAACTATAACAAGAACCTAATCCAAATATCTAAGAGGGTAGGGATAAGTGGAAGTTTCCTTCATGTTTGAGCCAAGGCAGCAAGTTATTTGACTTGTATATAGTGTAGGAAACTGCTCAGCAGCTTGTGGTTGTACCATTTGTATGCTATGGTGAATATTTAAACAACGGCTGAGTCTGCTTGTTGACTAGGTAAGATAAGTGGATACCTATTTGTTTGCCATAATAATCTGTAGTGGGGACAAGCTGCACAGTGTTAGCAATCACACAGTAGCAAGGGTTTGTATACTGTGATTTTACTTTGGACTACTGGAAGTCTCAAACAAGGCAAAATTAGCAGCATACTGTGCTCCTGGGTTATGTCTGAAAAGGGATATTTGTGTCCAGTGGGCAAGGCCGGTTAACAAAAACACACAGATACACACAAACACACACTGGCATACATATACGTGTGTGTGTGTGTGTGTGTGTGTGTGTGTGTGTGTGTGTGTGCGTATGTAACATATGTAAATATGTGTGTGTGTGTGTGTGTGTGTGTGTGTGTGTGTGTATATATATATATATATATATATATATATATATATATATTTATTTTATTTTATTTTATTTTACATTTGTTGACCGGGCTAGTCCAACTGGATATATATCCGTTTACAGTAGAGGCCCGGGGAGAAAAGCTCCAGTACATACAAAAAAATATAACACTGGTATCTCACAAAAAGTTATTTTAAAACAATATAAAAGTTTAAAAGTTTAAAAAAGAGAGAATTACAAAGTCAAATCTAAAAAAACATATAAGATAAGTTCAACAAATTGAAAAATAGGCAAGCTTTTAAGAAGTAACTCTCAACAATGGAAAGTGTAAGTTTGGAGCTCAGAAAGGGGGAAGGGTAGCAAAAATTAATGTGGGGAGACATACTTTCAGTCGGGATTAGTACAAGGACATAGCCATAGAGTTTTAAGATGTTCTTTGATATGTTTTTTGAACAGTGAGGTAGAGTCTTGATTAGTCATATCTTGAGGGAGTTGATTCCAATGTTTACCTATGGAATTTGAAATTAACGCATCTCCAGCTTTATTGTAAGATTTAGTTGAGGATACTAGGAGTTTATTAGCAGAGCGAAGTGTGGCTAGATCTTTATAAGGAGAAATCAGTCTTGCCAGGCTAGGAGTATTGTCCGGGAAGTGAAGGGTCTTGTGAATGACAAGTAATTGTTGGTAGAGTAGGTGGTTGTTAAGCTCTAGCCAGTTTAGTTGTTTGAGGTTGTGACAGTGGTGAGTTCTGAGGGGAGTAGCAGTAATGAATCTGGCTATACTATTATAACAGGTAGAGAGTTTGCTAATGTTATTTTTAGATAAGGAAGTATATATAACTGAGGTATAGAAAAGGGTGGAAATCAGGTGGGTCTGTGCAATGTTTTTTTCTGGCTGCTGGGGTAAGGAAGGGTTTAATTCTGTAAAGTGTCCCAACTTTTTTATTAACAGCTTTAATAGTAGTGTTAATATGGTCATCAAAGTTGAGATGGTTGTCAATGGTTACACCTAATAGTCGTGTGGTTTTATCAGGGTTAATAGCTGTAGCATTATTTGAGGAGATAGTGAAGAAAGGTATAGGAGATTTATTAGTAGGAGTAAAGAGAAGAAGATTAGTTTTTTTGGGGTTAAGGAGGAGGCAGTGTTGCATAAACCATTTTTCAACGTTTTGGAAAGTTATTTGGGTGATAGACTGGAGGGAGGAAACATCTTTAGCAGTGCAGATCAAAGTCGAGTCATCTGCATATTGGATGCAGGTAGCTTGTGGCACATTCAAATAAAGGTCATTGATAAATAATGAGAAAAGAAGGGGTCCTAGGATTGATCCTTGAGGAACACCAATATTTACTGGAAGTAAGCATGATAGATTGTTCCCCCAAAGCACTGATTGTTGCCTGTTTACTAGATAACTTCTAAACCATTGTAAAGAATGTGAGCTGAGAGAGAAAAGGTTGAGTTTTTCAAGAAGTATATTATGGTTAACCATATCAAAAGCTTTTGATAGATCTATGAATAGTGCTGAGGAGAAACAATTATTATTGCGATTATTATTTATGGAGTCAGAGAAGGAAAGGAGAGCAGTGGTAGTGCTGTGGAAAGGTCTAAAACCATGTTGACAGTCAGCTAGAAGTTTGTTTTGAAGAAGGTAGTTAAGAAATTGTTTGTGTATGCATCTTTCCATTATCTTAGCTAATGGGGACAGTAAGGCAATGGGGCGAAAGTTGGAGAGCTCAGTAGAAGATCCCCCTTTATGTAGAGGAATTATATGAGATATTTTCCAAATGGTGGGGATGTTTCCTTCAGAGATAGTCCTATTAATCAAAATAGATACGGAGATAAATAGCTTTTGCAGCTATTTGTAAGTATTCAGATGGGAGTTGGTCAGCAGATGGGGTACAAGGTTTGAGTTTGCTGAGAAGCTTATAAATAATGGATGAAGAGACAGGTTGAATTTGAAAGGCTTTAGATGAGACTGGAGAGGTGTGTTGTGGGGATACAGTAGGAGTGGGTAATGAATTAGCTAGGGTTAGTATAGCTTCTGTAAAGTACTTATTAAAGGCATCTGGGATCTGAGAAGCATTGTTGAGGTTAAAGCCAGAAGGGATGGGAGTAGGCGAATATCCTGGTTTAAGAAGTTTATTAACACCTGACCAGAATTTTTGAGGGGTATTTTGATTGGCTTTTTGTAGGTGAAGATAGAATTCTTTTTTGTCTCTAAGAGTATCTTTCTTGGTGGCATTTCTTAATTGTTTGAAAAGGAGATGATCAGATGGACATTTGGTAGCTCTCCATTTAGCCCAGGTTTTATTTCTAAGGATCATTTTTTCTTTAGTTTGTTTTGTTAGCCATGGGGCAGTCTTGGCTCTTAACCTAGTAGAGCGTAATGGAGCGTGCTGATCAAGAATTTGTAGAAAGGTTTTGTTAAAATAGGCCACTGCTTCATTAAGTTCAAGGTGTGTCAGAGGTGACCAGTCACATGCCTGCAATTCAGCAAGGAAGTTATCAGGGTTGAAAAATCTTTTTGAACGGCATATTCTTAGGTTATGGGTATTAGGATTATTTAATTTTTGTCTGAAGACATATGTAAGTACATGATCGCTAATGCTGTCTGGGAGGGTTCCAGGAGTATAGCTATTGGGGGGGTGATTAGTAAGGATCCAGTCCAAAATTGTCTCTTTATTATTTGGTTTATGGATTCTAGTTGGAGTTGTTATTAATTGTGAGAAACCATAAAGATTAATATGGTTGGTAGGCTGCTGGGATGAGCAGGTTTTCCAGTCAATGTTGAAATCACCAAGTATTATGGTTTCTTGGGGTAGGTGGATTGAAAGTGAACTAAGTAAGTCTTCTAATATTTGAATATTATTACCAGGGGGAAGGTACATGCAAATTATATAGATAGCTTTATTGTTGTTAATCTGAAGTTTGGTTGATAAAATTTCTGCTTTGTTGCCTGTTAATGGAAGCTCATTAAAAAGGGTAACTTGTAGATTAGATTTATAGATTATGGCTATACCGCCACCTTTTTTCTTCATGCAATCATATCTAAGTATGTTATAGCCAGGAGGGGTAATTTCCTGGTCTTGGGTAGAGGGTTTTAACCAAGTCTCTGTGAGACATAATATATCAAATGCGTGCAGGTGAAGGAGTGCATGGAGGTGGTGAATCTTGTTGTTAACGCTTCTAATATTCAGGTGAGCTATTAGAAGGGAGTTGGTTGCTTTGGTACATGAAGAATGAAGAGGTGACAGATTAATATTTGAATCATATTCATTCATGATAGAGGGACCAGGATTTGGATGAACATCACCATGTAGGAGGAGGTGGTGATGGGAGAAAGATAGTATTTTTAGAATTTTTAGTGAGATATTAAGAATCTTTTTATTAAAGCAGAAGGTCATGTGAGATATTCTATGGTATTTTGGTAGTAAATATTTGGAAGAACAGGTAATGTTACTATGATTAAGGGTACTGAAAAAAGAGGAAGGTAGAGTTTGTTGCAGATGAGGGTTTTGTTCAAATAAAGTGTATATTTCAAAAGAGGTGGTGTAGTAGGATAAAGAAAGAGAGGCTGTAGCAATAGTAAAGAGAAGGATATGTAAGCAAACTGTTTTAAGTGATGGTGACATGGTAGTGAATATTTGAAAGGGTAGTAAAAGTTATAAAAGATGTTCAGATTAAGAACAAGTAGATCAGTATTGATATGTGAAGTAGGGAGTAAAAAAGATTAGTAATCATAAATTACTATAGGAGATAGTTAGATCGAGTCCAATACGATGTAAATGTTAGATAGGTAGTAAGTGAAGTTTAAAGTAGGGCAAGGTATTAAAATAATAGAAGATGAGAATGCAAGAGACAACGTTAAATTGAATTTGAAAGTAGATATGAGTCAGTTAGTTTTAGAGTTGGAGGTCAGAGATGGGTGGTTAAGATGGAGGGGAGGGAAGAAAGAGAGGTATAAGTTAAGGGGAGGGGTTTAGTAAGATGGCTGGTTATAGGTTAGGAGGAGTAGGGGGAGTGTCTAGTGAGGTATAAGTTAAGGACCCCTGGGGGTGGGTGGGATATGGGGGTAGGGAGAGGAGCAGAGCGGGGCAGACACAAAAAGGGCGAGAGCAGTGGAAGAGAAAACAATCAGGAAGTAATTAGCCAAGGTAAGTAGGCTGGAAACAAGCGATGATGTGAAGATAAGGAGAAACAGTTTGGGTATGGGTACAAGGGAGGCTTAGAAGTAGTAGAAATGGTATGGGTAGACTCAAGGATGGAGTGATATAGCAGTAAGAGGTAGATATATGCAGGACTCAAAAAGGAAGGACTACAAGGAAAAGGAGATATTCAAGGAAAACACATAACACATTTAGCATAGGAAGAGAAACTAGAGTAATTTCAAGGGAGAGAGAGAGCACTATAGGTGGGAAGAGAAGTTAGAGTAGTTTCAAGGGAGAGAGCACTGTAGGTGGGAAAAGAGGAATGGAAGTACAGGAATCACGAGTAGTCTAAGGGGTAATACTATATAGGTAGTTATGTACAGAACCGAGGAGACAAATTAAGGGGTAAATACAGTTAAGGTAGGCAGGCAGGCAGGCGGGCAGCAGCGGGGGGGGTTGGCTGCTGGCAGACACAGGCAGAGTACTAGTACATATACAAGAGAGGAAAAACAAATAATACTAAAATGACACGCTTGATAAAAAGTAATATCACAGAGACATACAGTATTAAGTTAGAGTGGTTCTATCCAGGGTGTTTAGTTAACCCAGGGGCGAAAACCCAGGCAGCTTTGGAGGGTGGAAAATTGCAGTCTTAGGAGTCCAAACTGAGCACTTCCAGGGGTTGAGAGTGGAAAAAAGTACGTTATACCAGCTAGCAAAATGATAAAAATAAAAAGAAAAATAAGCAGACTGTTAATAATTGAGGTTAGGACAATCAGAACATCTATACATAAGACTTACATTGCTTTACAAAACATATTGGCACACACAGTGAATATCCAAACGATTAGGCAGCTAGAATACCAATATCAGACTCAATCTTTAAGAGTCAACAGATAGGCAGCTTAAAACCTAAATACAATCCCTATTTCAAAAATGTATCCATCAGCGACAGTCAGTAAAAACACATTAGAATCCTCCGAGGTCAAACTATAGACTACAAACACAACAGAGGTTACATCTACATAAGAATACAGAACCGCACATACAGCTGCCCTAACGGCATCTAACAGTCGCAAGCCCAAGTTTAAATGCTAAATAAACAGCTGAAAATTGTACTGTAAAAAACCAACAGTTAAAGCAACGTAGCACATACTTTGAGAAATGGGAAAAGTGTTTAATACTACTAGCTAAAATGATATCAAGATAGAGATAGAGGCAGAAAACTAATAAAACAAACTAATCCCCTAAAACCACTACTAAAGCAAACTAGAACACTAATAATCACTCTAGCAACAACAGGATAGAGAATACTCTATAGTAAATAGCCAATTCAGTTAATGCGCAGAGCATTAAACTGGCGAGCGCTACTGCTGGTAAACCCCCACACACGTGGTACTTAAGAAATATAGGCACAAAACTATTGTAGGGCAAAAGCAACAAACAGAAAACACAACCGCTAAAAGTAGCACCCACTACAAGTATAAAGCACAGGGTTACAGCGACACTAATTACTAGCAAGAAAACAAATAAAGTCAGACACAATAAAACAAAAATAACTCCCCACACCAGCAAATACAACGCTAAGCCAACGGGACTGTTTAAGGCTAGCTCAAAAGTATCTAAAGCTCTACACATATACAAGCCGTTACCCTAGTATAACAGAGAGTCGCTAAATGCTAGAAACATAAATCTAACCTTCCTACCCTAAAATACGCCAAGCAAGGGTCAGCCTAGGAATATCTAACCTAGTTAAAGCAGTATAACAGGTACGACGGTCCAGGCATTATAACTATAAACGCCTTCCAACCTTAAAAACACACAACCAAGTATACTAGGTGCTATCAGTGTCTAAGTGAGGACAGCGTTGCAAACATAACAGTTCTGTCTGTAACAGGTATGTTACAGAGAATTACAAGAGAATTACAAGTCTATAATGAAAATAAAAAACTAAAGCTCAGCAATGCAGCATAACAAGGGAACCGAGTAGGTATTAGGCTACACATAGATTTATATAAACAACTGAATAAGGTTAAGCTCTAATCCTAACATTTACCAGAAATATGTGAGGCACAACATACTAAACCTACCATCCACCGTTCCGTCAGCAGCCACGCGCAGAGGGGGAAAATCAAGATGGCGTCCTAAGGGAACTACCCCTATTTACCAGTTCCGGAACGGAAATAGTAAACCAGGGGGCGGGCAGTGTATTCTAATCGCGCTAAGGTAGTCAGCTAAGAGTAGTAAGAGACGCAAGGAGTCCGAAGATAACAGGGAATATGGGCATACAGGCCCTACAATAAAGGCAGCAGGGAAGTAAAACTGATAACAAGGAAGATGGACCAATAAAACAAGGAATTTAGTAAATTTAATGGAACTACAAAAAAGGTCTCTTAATTAGTAGAATTATTAAATGGAACTAGGGAAGGTGTCATTATATAGGGTGAGGTTAAGCCTAGTTGTCAGAACTGGGGGAGTAAAGATAGCATGGAAAATAAAGAGTCAGGGATAGAACAACAGGAGAGTATAAGGTAATGGGAGAGGGGTAGAATCCAGGTAGGGAGACGGAACCAGCTAGGACAAGTAAACAGTAGAATGGCCAGAGCAGACACAAAAAGGGCGAGAGCAGTGGAAGAAAAAACAATCAGGAAGTAATTAGCCAAGGTAAGTAGGCTGGAAACAAGCGATGATGTGAAGATAAGGAGAAACAGTTTGGGTAAGGGTACAAGGGAGGCTTAGAAGTAGTAGAAATGGTATGGGTAGACTCAAGGATGGAGTGATATAGCAGTAAGAGGTAGATATATGCAGGACTCAAAAAGGAAGGACTACAAGGAAAAGGAGATATTCAAGGAAAACACATAACACATTTAGCATAGGAAGAGAAACTAGAGTAATTTCAAGGGAGGGAGAGAGCACTATAGGTGGGAAGAGAAGTTAGAGTAGTTTCAAGGGAGAGAGCACTGTAGGTGGAAAAAGAGGAATGGAAGTACAGGAATCACGAGTAGTCTAAGGGGTAATACTATATAGGTAGTTATGTACAGAACCGAGGAGACAAATTAAGGGGTAAATACAGTTAAGGTAGGCAAGCAGGCAGGGGGGGGGTTGGCTGCTGGCAGACACAGGCAGAGTACTAGTACATATACAAGAGAGGAAAAACAAATAATACTAAAATGACACGCTTGATAAAAAGTAATATCACAGAGACATACAGTATTAAGTTAGAGTGGTTCAATCCAGGGTGTTTAGTCAACCCAGGGGCGAAAACCCAGGCAGCTTTGGAGGGTGGAAAATTGCAGTCTTAGGAGTCCAAACTGAGCACTTCCAGGGGTTGAGAGTGGAAAAAAGTACGTTATACCAGCTAGCAAAATGATAAAAATAAAAAGAAAAATAAGCAGACTGTTAATAATTGAGGTTAGGACAATCAGAACATCTATACATAAGACTTACATTGCTTTACAAAACATATTGGCACACACAGTGAATATCCAAACGATTAGGCAGCTAGAATACCAATATCAGACTCAATCTTTAAGAGTCAACAGATAGGCAGCTTAAAACCTAAATACAATCCCTATTTCAAAAATGTATCCATCAGCGACAGTCAGTAAAAACACATTAGAATCCTCCGAGGTCAAACTATAGACTACAAACACAACAGAGGTTACATCTACATAAGAATACAGAACCGCACATACAGCTGCCCTAACGGCATCTAACAGTCGCAAGCCCAAGTTTAAATGCTAAATAAACAGCTGAAAATTGCACTGTAAAAAATCAACAGTTAAAGCAACGTAGCACATACATTGAGAAATGGGAAAAGTGTTTAATACTACTATCTAAAATGATATCAAGATAGAGATAGAGGCAGAAAACTAATAAAACA
>NC_056726.1:798046366-798216366 GCF_019279795.1 Protopterus annectens
TTTCTGTGCTGGGTTGAAAGCCGGACAGTCTACACTGCCTTGATTTTCAGGTTAGTCTGCATTATAGATTACTAGAGTGTGTGTGTGTGTGTGTGTGTGTGTGTGTGTGTGTGTGTGTGTGTGTGTGTGTGTGTGTTTATTTGGATGCCAGCATATTGAAAAAAATTATATCGATTTCCAGTCCATAGGGCCAACACAAAAAAAGTAGAACACTGGTTTGATTACTCTACATCCCTTACATGGGGGACTGTTCCCCCACCCTCACCACTTAAATGTAATAACCTCTGATTGTACAATAGTTTATGTAAGGGAACACTACCTTACTTCACCTTACCTGCATTTTTCCATTACTATACAACCACAGACCTCCATTATCATGATACAAAGTATAGCCCTTGGACCCACCTCAGCTCTCCAAAAAAAAACAAAAAAAAAACAAATAGCACAGTTACCTTTAACTCCCATAACAGTGCATCACAGAGCATATTTCAAAAATTGCATTGTTGCTGGTGTAGATAAGCAGCGTTCAATGCATTTGTTAAAAATGCTGATCATTACAACAAAACTGACTAACAGGAATTCAGCATATTCAGCATTATTGAATGCTGTTGACCAAGTACTTTTTTACAATACTAGACAAGTAATTACTCACAAAATAGCAACAGTTGAGGTAGACTTAATTTTTAGCAGAAGTACAGTAATGTATTTTGTATGAGATAAAAGGAAATCGGTCACTATCTGCCCACATTATTTGGTTGCAGTCTTAATGTCATTTTCAGTTGTGTGAATAGAAGTAGGAACTTTGGAAGGAAATTGGTTAGACGAACAATTGAAACAAAGAGAATTTTGACAAGTGTCCATTTGTGGAACAGTCTTGATAGAATCAGGTCGTCACATCACACTTGACTCAATAGTACATGGACTGTCAAAACACATTTTGAAATGTTGTATGAAAATTTTAATAGATAAAAATATACAAAAACATTATTGGATTCAAGACTTCTTCTCTGAACTCTGTTAATGGGCTGTGGTTGAGCCTTCAAAGATACAGGGATGCTGATTGGCTAAGGACCTTGTATTCCTTCACTCAGATTCCTGAAAATGATTTTGAGCATCCTAGCTCTCCCCTTGTTACTCAGCTAGGACTGCTGACATGCTTCTCTGACTGCATCTTAACTGTGGCGTTATGTGTGCTTTATCACTTTTCTGCACTGCAACACCAGCTCTCTTCCACTTTCTCTCACCTTGTAACTTATGATGCACAGGTTGGCCTGGTTGAAGGGCATGAACTGGCTGGGTGGAATATCACCTATCGTAAAATCTGTTGTAACAGGCCTTGGCTCTTTGGTCATGCATTATAATGGACTTATGTGGAACAGTTTTTGGCTTTGGTTTGAATTCCAGCTTTGGCATGTTATTTCTTCTGTCTTCCAAGCATTGGTTGTGAAGGGTTTATTCCTGTGGCAGTTTATAGAGTAAAATGATATAACATGAGAGCTCTTTGAGGAGCTAGTTGTCAGTTTGGATTGCCCTATGAGCTGCTGATTGTAAGCAACTGAGGAAACATGAATGAAGCCATAGTTTTCAGCAAACTGCTACAATTCATTTGACACAAATTGCATGCCATTGCTTTTAACTAGTTCAGTTGATGTTCCATGTCTAGTACCTTCCCCTTGAAACTTGTTATAGTTTGTTGGCTGGTTATAGTTGGTACATGTAAGACCTCAGTGTCCCAGGTCTGTTACTATTAAGTGTTTTTTGCCTTCAAGTGCACACAAGTCAGCAGCTATCTTCTGCCACAGACATTATGGTAAAGGATTTGGTAGTAATGGCTGTCTTTTCTGAGATGGTTTATGAATAATACAGAATTGGCATTTTGACACAATTTTGGCAATGCCCATATTGATTTTAGGCCATCACACACATATTAGCTCTTTCACAGCATTTTGTGAGGCATTAGTGTCCTTTGTCTATTTGCTTCAGCACTTTGGTGTTTTGTGGTGTTTTGTGGTGAGGGTACTAGTATTCTGTCTTGATACAGTAGCTAAACATCATGTTCAGACAGTTGTGCTCCGACAGTGTGTTTGTATGTCAAGTGCTTAGTGTGTGCACAATGATTAGGCAATCCACACTTGCACATTTGATGACAGTTTTTACCTTATTGCCATTTTAGTAACTAATCTCAATTTTTCTAACCCTTTTGTAGTCACTGGTTGAGTTTCCATAATGCTTTGCACATAGGCAGCAATATCCTCTTAGTATCTGGCTTCCTGTGGTCATATAATGGATTTCTATATAAGAAAATGAACACAGTTATTGCTTTACAGCCACATGGATTGCTCTAGCATTGAAACATCTCAGTCTTTAACATGTTGGTTGTGCCTTATCCATATCATATGAGTTAATCAGCGGAACTACTGGCTTGTGGTTCTTTTAGGGATGGACATTTTCTAGCTCCAGTAGGTATCTTGGAATAGTTTTCACATGCCAACACACTTAGGGCTCTCCTTAAAATTAAACACAATCACTGGAGTAATGAACATTGTTAGCTTTTAACTGTCTCTTGAGAGAGGTATTTGCAAAATCCCACTTGAAAAGTCTAATATGGAGAACACTTTGGCACTACCCAGGTTAGGTGCAGCATCTTCTACTGTTGGTAGAATAAATCTTTGTTGTATTATTGCATCATTCCGCTTTTTCACATCCATGCATATTTGTGCATTGTCATTCTTATTTAATGACTAGGACCATGGAGACACATTATTCAGTCAGTTCAGTTTCACTTTCAGTCATGCTAAGTGCTTACATTCAGTTCTGCCTCTACTTAAAACAGTATAGGAAATTTCATTTTTCTACGTGTGGACAAAGTATATGTTTGAGTGCTTTGTGTTTATGTGTTGTAGTTGTACTTTTTTTTTAATTCTTTCCTGGTGCTCCTTCTTAATAGAGAAGTGAGGTACACCAGATCAGAGAATAAACCTTTTTTTTGCTCCTCAGCTTAGGGTTGAGGGATGCCAGAATGGGGAGTGACACCCGGTACTAGATGAGACAGCTGCGGCTCTGACTTGTGCCCTTCCTCTCGGACATGGCTGGATATCTACCAATGCATTTGAGTTTGCCTACAGGACTATGTGTTGCTGTTTCTGTTTCACACAACTGTGCAGGCTTTGTGCTACCTGTGTAGACAGCACATAGTATCACAGTAACATCAGGCCTAGTGTCAGTCTTGAAGTGTACAGCGTTTAAAACACTATGGAGGTTTACCAGCTATTCTTAGTGTTTAGCACAGCTGTCACTGAACCCGGGTTAAATACTTCCTGAACATGTGCTCAATTTTATTCTCAGTAGCTACTTCTTTAATTATCTTAGATTTACAAGTGACAGTAGTATATCCCTTCTTATGACATTTCTTATACCTACTGCTTGTGCAGCGCACTACTCCGATTCAGCATGAAAACGGTTGTACCTTAAGCATTTGCCAAGCTTATACTCACTTCTGCTTCTCATGCACACACATACTTTTGCCAACATTGTGTTTTTTTATTGAATTTGCTGTTTACTTTGCATTTCAGATATATACATTGTGTGCCATATTCATATATTTGTATTTTGTCTAATTACTAGTTCATATTCTGGCAATCTGTATGGCTTTTTTCAAAGTTAAATTAATGTATAGATATAACTTTTGAGTCACTTCAGTATTAGTCAGCCCAATTACAATTCAGCCCCTAATCTTTTCATCCATTATTTTATCAAAACTACAATTTTCAGACAATAAGTACAAGCAAATTACAAAAACTTCAGCTCTCTCCTTTAGCCTGAATATATCTGTGAAACCATGCCCTTTTACATATACTATTTATTTTAAGCACAACATTGAGCGTGCTTCTTACTAACTGAAATGTAACACAGTAGTCCTCAGAAAATAAAAATTCACTGTACATTGTTCTTTGTTTTTGCCCATAGCATGTATTACAGCTTTTGTGCGGATTTCTTCACACTGTTTATCTGGTTTTGCTGCAGTTACAAAAACATGTGGACCTCTGCCTCTGTGGTGACCAAGCAGATGGCTTTAAGAAAGTAAACAGTTCTGTTTGATTAAATTTGGCTATATTCAATGAAAAGTCTAACTGACCACTTTGCAAGGTAAAGTAATATTTTTTTCCTGTAAAAACAGGATGTTCATCGTGCATACAGCTGCAGTCATTACAGATGGGTTATCCTGCCATCAGGCGGGTCCTCGGTCGGCCGAATTCCAAAGTCTAGGTCCAGCGTCGGTTGTTGTCGCTTCTTCCCTAACATCAGTGCGGCAGGGGTATAAAAGAGGCAGCCGATGCCATCTTCTTCAGTCTTTCTTGCCGCGCGGTGCCCGAAGCAGAAGCAGTTCGCAAGTGCCGGTCGGCCAGCTCCTGAGATTTACGAAAATATTTCAGCCGAAGTCTTCTTGAAAGCTAAATACCCCATTGGGGAAACTTTTCTTGCCTCAGACCGATGTCAGACAAAGTTAATAATTGCATCTCATGTGGGAAGCAAATACCGCATAAGGATTTCCACTCTTTCTGTATACCTTGCTTAGGCCCAGACCACGACGTCTCGGCCTGCCATTTTTGTGCTAGATTCAACAAACGCACTATTAAGTGTCGGGCGGAGTTCGCCCTTCACTATTTTGGTAAAAAATTTAATTATATTATGTCGTCGGATACTCCGACTCCAGTTTTGAGTAAAAGACGCAAAGATAAGGACCGACATACGAGGTCCGCGACTTCTACTGACACCACGCTAAGGCCGAATACCGGTTCTCCGGTTCTCAGCGAGGTGCCTACGCAGCCCCTGAGTACTGATGACACTACATTACCGGTGTCCTCAGTACCCGAGGTCGCAGGCTCCTCGGTCCCCATTCCTACTACAGATACCAACGCCACTCTTGGCAGGGAAACTCAGAGTTTAGACAGGCCTGCCATTTCTCAAGGGGGTCTTCAGGCCTTCCTCCTTCTCTATTAAAGCTTTCACAAAATCTAAAGCAGCCATGAAAACCAAAAAACAGGGACCTCAGACCCCCTCTCAAGGCCCCATGCCTAAAAAACAGATGCTCAAAATGGCTGAGGATTTGATTACTCTTATCAGGGGTTCTCAGCCCCCCTCGGACAAAAGGCCCAGATTAGAGGAAGACTATCCTTCCTCAGATCAAGCCTCTATTACCTCTGAACATTCTGAGGACCAGGACTATACCTATTCTCCTTTTGAAGACTCTGATGCAGAGGAGTCTATTCCCTCGGTCCCCCCCCCCCGAGGACTACTCTTTTGGGGAAACCCCACATACGTTGAGGGAACACTTTCACTGGGAAGGCCAAGATTACTCAGATTCCAAGAAAAGGCTCAGGGATTTTCTCTTGCTCCCCCAGCATAGGCCCCTGGCTATCCCTCCTGTTTTAGATATATTAGATGATGTGTACACAGAAGCCAGCCTCAACCCAGATTCTTTACCTCCAGCTCCTGTTAAACCGGACAGGTATTACCGGGTCCCTGATTCACACCGGTTCCTATACAAAAGCCATACTGCTGACCCAGAAACTATTTCACAGGGTCCCAAGGGAATTAAGGCCTCTACTGCTAAAAACCCATTACCTTCAGAGAGATATTCCAGAGCTTTAGAAAGGTGGGGGAAAAAGGTGTATACCTCGGCCACTTTAACCATGAGGGCATTAAACTGTCAGTTCCATATGTTAAAGTATCAACAGTTTTTGTTATCTCAGTTGAAAAGCAAAATAACACAACCAGAACAACCAGATTTAAAAGAGTTGCAGGATTTGTTGCATGGTGCAGAGCAAGTGGGTAAACATACCTTGCAGTGTGGTTTTGATGCTTTAGAGGCCTCATGTAGAGACGCTATTACGGGGTCTGTTATACGTAGACATGCTTGGCTCAAGGAGCAAGCCTTACCAGATCATGTCAAAGCTAAATTACTAGATCCACCTCTTCAAAAAGATGTATTGTTTGGTGTTAAAGCTGAGGAGGTACTAAAGAAAATGGAGGAAAAAGTGAAATCAATGCAAACAGTGAAAGATTTCCTGCAGGTACAACCTCCATGTTTCAGCAGAAACTGGCCTTCAAAAAATTGGTCCTTTCCAGCCACGGACAGACCTCAAAGAGGCAGATACAGACGCCCTAGGGGTAGAGGGCAACCTCAAGGATCTTTCAGAGCCAGACAGTGGCAAGCACCAACCCCAAGAGGTGGAGAAGATAGATCACAGTCATTCAGAAAGCAGACACAATGACTTCCCCCTTTACCTGCCAAGCAAAGCTTTAATGGCAGCACCTTTGGATGGAAAACTGGCATTATTCTCAAAAAATTGGCATATTGTCACAAAAGACAAATGGATTCTGGACATTATAGACAGAGGCTACAGGTTCCACTTTCACACCCTTCCAAAAATGAGAGGCATGCCAAACCTGCCACAAAATCAAAGAGCAGAGGCACAAAAACAATTTTCAGCTCTCATGGACATGAAAGCCATTCAAGAGGTACCTGCAGAAGAACAAGGTCAAGGGTTTTATTCCAGACTATTCCTGGTACAAAGGAAAGACAAAGACTGGAGACCTATTTTAGACCTATCCATCCTAAACAAATATTTACAGGTACCAAAGTTCAAGATGCTCACATTACAGCAGCTGCTTCCCATGCTGGGCAAGGAGTCTTGGCTGGTAACATTGGACCTCAAGGAGGCATACCTGCATGTCCCTATCAGACAAGATTGCAGAAGATACCTCAGATTTCTTGCAGGTTCAACCCATTATCAATTCTCTGCATTGCCCTTTGGCTTATCTACTGCGCCCAGAGTGTTTACGAAATGCCTGGCATCAGTAATTGCCTTCTGCAGACTTCAAGGAATACAAATATACCCATATCTGGACGACTGCCTGATCCAAGCAGACAGCAAGGACATACTTCTGAAACACCTGGCGTTTGTAATAAAACTGTTGAACTTTCTGGGATACACAGTCAACAAAAAGAAATCAAAACTAACACCCTCTCAACAAATAATTTTCCTGGGTGCCAGCTTGAATACAACCACCCAGATGGCCTACCTCATGCCAGACAAACAAGGGCAACTGTCTCAATACTTCAGCAAAATGGCAACCTTCACCAGGCTGACTGCAAGGAAAGTCCTGCAGGCTCTGGGATTCATGGCATCTTGCATCCTTCTGATCCCATGTGCAAAGCTGCATATGAGGAAACTTCAATGGTACCTAAAAAACTTATGGTCTCAACACAGCCACAGCTTGGAAACAATTATATCACTCATTCCATGTCTTCAAAAGGAATTTTCGTGGTGGGCTCAAGCATGCCAAAGAAACATAGGTCTCCCTTTCTGCGTACCTCAAGCAACTCAAATCATCACAACAGATGCCTCGGACTATGCCTGGGGGGCACACATGATAGATCAGTGCATTCAGGGAAAATGGTCCCAAAAAGAAAAGCGCCTACACATCACATCAACCAAAAGGAAATGCTAGCAGTGCAAAATGCTATTATGGCCTTCAAAGACCTACTGCATCCAGGCCAGCTATTGATAAGGACAGACAACACCACAGTGATGTGGTACATAAACAAACGGGGGAACTCATTCATACCCCCTGTGCAGACTAGCCATGACCCTATGGAAGACAGCACTGGAATTGCACATTCAACTTCAGGCACAATTCCTGCCAGGGAAGGAAAACAGACTGGCAGACAGCCTAAGCAGAAATATGACAGATCCACATGAATGGAAGTTACATCCTCAAGTTTTCACAAAGATAATTCAGGCATGGGGACAGCCAGACATAGTTCTCTTTGCTACCCACAGAAATTACCAATTGGAAAAATTTTGTTCAAGGACCTATCATCCACAGGCCTGGAAAGTGGACGCACTTTCTTTCAATTGGACAAAGTTGACAGTCTATGCCTTTCCGCCTCTTCCTCTGCTGCCCCAAGTTCTATTAAAAGCCAGAGCAGAGAGGCCAAAAATGATTCTCATTGCGCCAGATTGGCCAAGACAACACTGGTATCCGCTCCTGAAGAGCCTGACACATTCCCCACCATGGATCCTACCTCTAGTGCCTCTTCTGTTGTCCCAGCACAACTTTAAGACTCTTCACAGCCAGCTCAAAACCCTAAATCTAGCTGCATGGAGAATCCCTTGATTTCCCAAGAGACCCTCCTCTCCAAGGAGGTGCAGGATGTCATCTTGGAGGCCAGAAGACCTTCTGCTAGAAAAGCCTACTCCACCAAATGGAAACGATTTTGTGCCTGGAATCAGGAAAAGGGCCAGAATCCTTGGGTAATAAATTTACCTCAAATTTTACAGTACCTAGCTGAGATGTTAAATAGTGGACTTTCCTTCTCCTCCATGAAAATCCATGCTTCAGCCATTTCTGCACAATACAACACAGATCCTCCTTTATTCTCACATCCACTCTTAAGACAGTTCCTCAGAGGGGCAAAGAATATAAAACCCCCAAGGAAACCACCAGTCCCTGCTTGGGACCTCAACTTCATATTGGAAAAGCTGACCCTTCCTCCCTTCGAGCCAGCTGCTTCTACAGAACTATAATACTTGTCATGGAAAACAGCCTTCCTTCTGGCTATCACCTCAGCACGCAGGGTTTTGGAACTACAGGCCCTCATGGCTGTGCAACCTTTCATCATTTTCCATCAGGACAGAGTTTCCTTATGAACCAACCCTATCTTTATGCCAAAGGTAGTATCCAGTGTAGCCTTGAATCAGACTATCCACTTACCTACCTTTTACCCTAACCCACAAAACAAAGGGGAAAGACTATTGCATTCCTTGGACATTCACAGACAACTTCATTATTACTTGGACAGGACAAAGCCATTCAGAAAATCCGAACAACTCTTTGTGTCCTATGCTACTGGTGCTCAAGGAAAGGCTATCGCCAAACAGACGATCTCAAAATGGATAGCCCACTGCATACGCTTTTGTTACTCATTTCATGGTAAAGCTGTGCCTTCAAGCATCAGATCCCACTCCACAAGGGCCACAGCTACCTCTGCAGCTTTCCTAAGGGGGGTTCCTACCAAGGACATTCTGGAAGCAGCCACTTGGAGCTCAGTGCACACTTTCTCCAAACACTATCACCTTCCACTTTACTCTAAATCTAGAGCGGGATTTGCCACAGCTGTCTTGCAGGGCATCCTTGCTCCTCCTAGTTCCACTTAGTGCCTGCCACCCCTACTTAGCTTTGGGATTCTTCCCATCTGTAATGACTGCAGCTGTATGCACGATGAACATAGTACAGTTTTGTACCTACCATAAATGTAGATGTTCGAGTGCTCATACAGCTGCAGTCCAGGTTTCCCCCCCTCCATCCCCTCTTAGGACAGGCCTTATGACAAACACCTTCTCATACAACCTAATTGGGGTATTCTTTTATGGAGTATTTGCTTGCAACTACTGTTTTTTGATTATTCTATATTGCATGATTACATAAGTTTATGTTTTGCCTTCCTACTGGGGGCACCTGACATCTGGGGCAAGAAAAACTGAAGAAGATGGCGTTGGCTGCCTCTTTTATACCCCTGCTGCACTGATGTCAGGAAAGAAGCGACGACAACCGACACCGGACCTAGACTTTGGAATTCGGCTGACCGAGGACCCACCTGATGGCAGGATAACCCATCCGTAATGACTGCAGCTGTATGAGCACTCGAACATGTACATTTATGGTAGGTACAAAACTGTACTTTATCTTGAGCCTGGTAGCATTTATCCAACTTGCTGGATTTGTTTTCTGGCGTGAAGTGGCATTTTTTTTTCTCCAAAACAGATCCCAGATGTTCCTCGTGTTTCACTGTTGCAGTCATCACACTTGGTTTGGCTGCCTGCAGGTAGCCCTCAGTCGGCCTGAATACCAGAGTCTTGGGATTTCTGCATCGGATGCTGTCACCTCTTCCATGACATCAGGGCTTCAGGGGTATAAAACATGCAGCCAACACTATTACATCAGCTTTTCTTGCCACGTGGGAGCCCGAAGCAGAAGGAGTTCACAAGGCTGCTACCTGAAATTTTCGTTTTTCGAGTTTCAAACCTGAAGTCTTCTAAAGCTAAGTATCCCATTGGGGATCCTTTTTTCTTGCTCTAACCGATGTCAAAAAAAGTTAACAATTGTCTTGCCTATGGAAAGCAAATACCTCACAGAGATTTTCATTCTTACTGCGTCACCTGTTTAGGCCCAGACCACAACGTTCCTTGCTGTCAGTTTTGTGACTTGTTCAATGCCCGAACTATTCGTCATCGGGCTATCTTTGTTGCTGAATTCTTTCGCTGTCATTCTTCGTATTCTGAAATGGCTTTGTTAAGCCATCCGACTACCGATCTTCCGAAAAAACATAAGGATAAAGACAGAGACAGACCGCATAGGTCCAAAACTGCCGACAACGCTTCCATTAAGCTAGTCGCCAGTCTGCCGGTACTCAATGAAGCACTTTCGCAACCCCTGATAACCACTTCTACAGATTCGCAGGCCTCTACTGAGACCCATCCGGAGTCCGGTATGCCGCAAGATGCTTCTTCGACTATGCAACCTGTGGATGTCTCTACCTTGGATGGGTCCGGAGCCGCTGTGCAGGCACCGGCTTCTGAGGGTGTATTTAGGCCTTCCAGTGTTCATATTAAACCGACTACTTCATTTTTGACTAAAACTACCAAATTTCTCAGGCCCAGAGTTCGAACTACGCCTAGGAAACTGACGACCAAAGCGCATTCACAAGCTCACATGCCTCAAAAACAAATGCTTAGAATGGCTGAAGACCTTATTGCTTTAATTAGGGGAAGCTATACTTCCCCCTCTAAAAAAAAAGAATTGATTTTCCTTCTGATTCTACAGGCCATGAGTCCGATTACTCTGACCCCTCTGATTACCAGGGCTTACCCTTATCCACCTATGAGGATTCAGATGCAGAGGATTCCATTCCCTGTGTCTCCCCTCCAGAGGACTTTTCTTTCGGTGAAACCTTGCATACCCTAAGAGACCATTTCCGCTGGGAATGCCAGGACTACCCTCAGTCAAAAAAGAGACTCAGGGAAATTTTAGACTTGCCTCAGCACAGACCTCTAGCTATAACCCCTGTCCTGGATATTGTAGATGATGTCTTCATGGAATCAAGTCTTACCTCTGATACTTTACCTCCAGCTCCTAGAAAACCTGACAGGTACTAGAGTACCTGACTCTCACAAATTTCTCTTTAAAAATCCTACTGCGGATCCAGAGACCATTTCCCAGGAAACTAAAGGTATTAAGGCTACTACAGCCAAAAACCTTACCCCTTTGGACAGGGATTCTAGGGCTTTAGACAGATTAGGTAATAAGGTATATACCACTGCAACTCTTGCCATCAGGGCTTTAAATTGCCAGTTTCACAATTTGAAGTACCAGCAGCATATTATGGAACTAATTAAACAAAAATGTTATTGGTTCCTGATTGTGCAGAAAATAAAGATTTACAAGAATTAATGCATTCTGCTAACCAAGTTGGTAAACATACCTTGCAGTGTGGTTTTGATGCCTTAGAAGCATCTTGCAGGGCTGCTCTCACTGGGCATGTTCTGAGAAGGTATGCTTGGCTGAAAGAACAAATCTTGCCAGACCATGTTAAAGCAAAATTACTAGATGCTCCATTAAATCAAGAATGTTTGTTTGGCACAAAAGCAGAAGTTCTTAAAAAGATGGAAGAAAAAGCTAAATCTATGCAAACTGTTTAGGATTTTTTACAGGTACAGCCTCCTAGATTCAGTAGGCATTGGCCTTTGAAGAACTGGTCCTTTCCAGGCCCTCCCAGGCCTTCTCAGTCCAAACCCAGGGGCAACAGACCACAAAGACTACAGTCTCAGAGTATGCACAGATCTAAACAATGGAGTGCTTCCCCCTCAAAAACAGGGAGTGATAAGCCACCCCTCTTATGGAAAAGTTCACTATGACTTCTGCATCCTTCCCAGCCATGCCCAAGTACTTGCACCCCTAGGAGGAAAACTCGCCCTGCATGCAAAAAACTGGGAATACATTACCTAGGACCATTGAGTCTTAAATATTGTATCCAAGGGATACAGATTCTACTTCCATTCACTGCCAACCCCAAGTGGATTGCCAGACCTTCCCCTAAACCAGTGGGCAGAGGCCCAACAGCAAGTACTTTCTCTTTTCACTGTCAGGGCTATTCAACCTGTTCCAGCAGAGCAAAAGGGATAGGATTTCTATTCCAGACTGTTTCTGGTGCCCAGAAAAGAAAACTCTTGGCACCCTTTCCTGGATCTGTCAATTCTCAACAACTTCCTGGTGGTACCTAAGTTCAAAATGCTTACACTCCAACAGCTGCTGCCTATGCTAGCCAAGGACACCTGGCTGGTCACCCTAGACTTAAAAGAAGCTTGCCTGCACATCCGCATAAGGGAATCTTGCAGAAAATATCTATGTTTCAGGGCTAGCTCTATGCACTTCCCTTTGGGTTATCTACTGCCTCCAGAGTATTCACAAAGTGCCTGGCTCCAGCCATTGCATACTGCAGGTAGAGAAACATTCAACTTTACCCATACTTGGACGATTGCCTGATTCAGGTGGACAGTCAGGAATTGCTGCTTCAGCACCTGACATTTGTAGAGACTCCTAACTTCTCTGGGGTTTACCATCAACGAAAAAAATATCACATCTGGTACCCAGCCAAGAAATTGTATTCTTGGAAGCAAGCTTGAACACAACTTCCCAGATGGCATTCCTCACTCCAGAAAAGCAGGTTTATTTGACAAATTACTTCAAACTACTGGCCACACAAACCCAGCTATCTGCAAGAAAAATACTGCAAGCCCTAGGGTTCATGGCCTCATGCATTCTCCTAATTCCATATGCAAGACTGCATATGAGGAAACTTCAATGGTACTTAAAAAGTCTCTAGTGTCAACATTCTCAGGACCTGGAAACAGTGATTCTGATCATTCCTTGCCTAAAGACAGAATTCCTTTGGTGGGCAGAGGCCTGCAACTTCAAGAGACTCCCTTTCATTCAACCCTCCACTGCCCAAACCCTGACAACAGACGCATCAGACTATGCATGAGGGGCTCACATGGCAGGCAAATGCATTCAAGGCAAATGGAGCCCAGGACAAATGCACCTGCATGTCAATCAGAAAGAAATGTTAGCTGTACAGAATGCTCTGACAGCCTTCAAATACCTTATCCTTCCAGGACAACTCTTGATAAAGACAGACAACATCACAGTCATGTGGTACATAAACAAGCAGGAGGGAACTCATTCCTACCTACTCTGCAGGTTAGCCATGGCTCTGTGGCACACAGCCTTGAGCAATCAAGTGTACCTGCAAGCTCAGTTCCTGCCAGGCAAACAAAATTCACTCGCAGATGACTTAAACAGAAATCTAATGGACCTGCATGAAGTAGAAACTGGAACCCAGTTCATTCAAGCTTCTAATCCACAGGTGGGGGATACCAGAGGTGGACCTCTTTGCTTCCCCCCAGAACCATCAATTGAGCAAATTTGCACCAGAACTCCCCACAGCCAAGCATGGAAAGTGGATGCCCTATTCTTTACATGGAAAACCGTCTCAATCTGTGCCTTTCCCCCTCTGTCCCTCCTCTTGATAGTACTATTCAAGATCAAACAGGACAGGCCAAGGCATCCTCAGCTGCAAATCCTGAACCTGGCAGCCTGGCTTATTCCCTGAGTACATCACCAGCAACCCTCAGCAAACAGGTGCTGGATGTCATCCTTGAGGCCAAGAGGCCTAGTACTAGGAAATCCTATTCAGAAAAGTGGAAAGGATACTGGTCTTGGAGCCAGTCTCAGGGAAAGGACATAGCTGTGCCCACCTTACCTCAAATCCTAGATTATCTAGCAGAGCTGCTCCACAAAGGTCTATCCTTCTCATCCATTAAAATTCATGCCTCTGCCATCTCAGCTCATTACAATACCGAGCCACCCCTCTTCTCTTAACCTCTGGTCAAACAGTTCCTGAGAGGAGCTAACAATCTAAGACCCCTGAGGAGAGCTCCCACTCCTGTCTGGGACCTTAACTTTGTACTAGAGAAGCTCACGCTTCCCCCTTTTGAGCCTGCTGCTACAGCAGAGTTAAAATTCCTCTCTTGGAAAACAGCCCTACTTCTAGCCATCACTTCAGCAAGAAGAGTGTCTGAGTTACAGGCCCTTATGGCTATGGAACCCTTCATTATCTTCCATGCGGACAGGGTTTCCCTCAGGACTAACCCATCATTTATGCCAAGGTGGTATCCAGTGTAGCTTTCAATCAATCCATCCATTTACCAACCTTTTTCCCTAATCCTCAGAATAAAGGGGAAAACATCCTGCACTCCTTGGATGTGCACAGACAGTTTAAGTTCTACCCTGACAGGATTAAACCATTCAGAAAATCTGACCAGCTGCTAGTCAGCTTTGCTGCAGGGACAGAGGGCAAGGCCATTTCAAAGCAAACCATCTTCAAATGGATGGCACACTGTATCCATTTCTGCTACAAGCACCATGGAAAACCTACTCCACAGGGGAATAGAACCCATTCCACTAGGGCTACCTTAACCTCTACAGCATTTCTCAGGGGAGTCCCTACCAGGGACATCCTTGAAGTTGCAACCTGGAGTTCAGTACACACCTTCACCAAGCATTACCACTTATCTTTCTTTTCTAAATCCAGAGCTGGATTTGCTACAGCAGTCTTACAAGGCCTGCTAGCCAACCCTAATACGTCTTGACTGCCTCCACCCTTCTTCATCTTTGGGAATCAACCCAAGTGTGATGACTGCAACAGTGAAACACGAAAAACATAGTACAGTTGTGTACACTTGTCATAAATGTAGATGTTCGAGTGTATTCACTGTTGCAGTCCTGTTTACCCTCCCTCCAGCCCCCTGACTTTTCTATACTTTCTACCTATCCTCTTTTTTGGCCATATCTTATGGCAATGGCATTTACTTTTTACTGGAGGTGATCCACACCGTGTAATTGCTTCTTATTTTGGGGGCTCCTGACATCTGGGGTAAGAAAAACTGATGTAATGGCATCGGCTGCATGTTTTATACCCCTGACGTCATGGAAGAGGTGACAGCATCTGATGCAGAAATCCCAAGACTTTGGTATTCGGGCCGACTGAGGGCTACCTGCAGGTAGATAACCCAAGTGTGATGACTGCAACACTGAATACACTCGAACATCTACATTTATGGTAAGTGTACACAACTGTACTTTCTGAAACCATGTGATGATACATACCTTTGTTTACCCAGTCCGCTTCACCCAGTAAAAGTAATGTTAGAAAGCACTGACATTTGAAGTAAAAGAACAACTTTAAGGTCACACAAAATAGCAGCTCAACAAAAATGATGTTAACAACTTCATCTCTCGTCATGAACTCAATACCAGCTGGTAATCCAGACTAAATGCATTGTGGGAAACATCAATTCATGTCCACAGTATATGCAAATATGGAGCTGAATACATTTCTTTTCAGTACCTGTTCCACCTTGAAAAAATTATTCCTTTTGTCACAATTGAGTCTAAATGAAAAGTTGTAAGTCTTTGAGTCTAAATGAACAATTGTATGTCATTGTCAATGTATAGTAGTTGAACCTAATATCCACCATTCATATGACAAAGGAATATCAACATCAAGTATTGTTTTAACAATATTAGCTCTTTTTACCCACCAGTTGTATAGCAGTGGACATGACCACAACATGAGGATCCACATACCTTTTGCATGACACCTGTGCTAATATATTTTCAATGTATTGGGAAGCCAGTCTATACCAGTCAGTATCCATTACATCCCATAAAATATTTTCCACCAAATTGTTCTATTTCTGTATGACCTGACCAGAACTTTATATTAATACCATAAATGTAACAGTGGTGTCAATCGTATGAGCTGATGTTTCAACCGCCCCCGAGATATGCAGTTTTATTAAGGTGAGATTTATAAAACTATGTGAGGAGTGTGTCAGGGCCTGGTGCCTTACTGTTAGGAGGGAAAGAAAAATATATTTTAGGAAAACCTTTTCTTTGCCCAAACAAGCTCTGCTGATCAATTTTCTGTCTTTCCAAATGTTTGTGACAAAATGCTAACCCTGGCCTTTGCTATACTCAGTGACAGTGATATAAAGTTTTCTTGTGCCATTGTTTCATTTAAATAATGTGTACAAGTCCTGATACCAACATTCTTGAACCTAGTTAGCCTTGGCTTCCATTTAACTGAAGTAAGTGACAGTGAAGCTAATGAACATCTATATCAAGGAAGATGTATGTGTTTGTTATGAAGATAATTGTTTTGAAGCATAAACTGTAGAAGAATGTCATGCACAGTAGAAAATCTCAAATATCAAAAACGGTATGACAAGTTTTCCAAGGACAACATTCCATTTCCATATTTGAAACCAGGTGTCATTTATCTTATTTGGATATGTGGGCCATACTTTCCATGGGGCACTATTCTTCTCCACAGGAATCTCTGCCATATCCTTCTAACTTCTGTGTACAATGCCCCTTTGGTATGTACTTAACCAGGCATATCCAACAACTGGAATGTCCACAGAGGTTTCTCACTAAAAGAATACAGGACGTAAGTAAATTGTCCTATATAGACCACCTCAAGGCTCTATCCTTGTATTCTGTCTCCTACAGGCTTTTGAGGGGAGATCTATGCCTGACATACAGGGCATTGTCAGACCCCACTCTGATGTACCTCCTGCATATATGCAAAACAAACAGCACCAGAATTACCCATTCTAAGGACTTGAACCTTGCTTTTGATATAAGTAGGACCTGCTGGACAGACAGGTATATATCCCAGAGATCATCCCATCTCTGGAACAGGCTCCCCATCCATGTAAAGCAGAGTTCCTCCCTCACCCAATTCAAGTACAGCTTGGACAATTGGATGGAGACAGGAAATTCATCCCTGGTTTGGCACCTGTGTCTCTAAGGGACACAGACAATCTGTAAATGGTTCATCTCCCAAGCCCCTGCTTACACTTATCAAGAGTATCAGAACTTGTCAGGGATTTGGGATGCATAGCTAGGCTTAAAAAGGCTCTTGTGGTCATTAGCTTAGTAAACAGCTATGAAATTCTTGTCAAATCTTCACCAGGTATGTATTTTTGTAGCCCATCTCGAAGAACGTCTGCTTCTTTTATTGAAGTAATTATGCTACTCACTTTGCATTTATTAACATTTCTAATTACCTAGAATCTGTTTCCCACTTTTATGTCCAAGAAGACCAGTCCATAAAGAAGTAGCCCCTGCAGGGAGCACTACAGAATACTACTGGTAACTCTTCCTGGCTGTCATGTTTAACTAGTGTTTTGCTCACTGAATTACATACAGACTGAAATGTAGTACCTTTAACTTGTCAACTATTCCCTTATGTTGATGTGATATAACCAACCATCATCATAGCAACAGCAACCAAAGTACATAATTAGAACAGCATATACTGTTAACATAGTACATAGTGGACAATGAAAAAAGGAATAATTAGTAGAGCATATAAAATATTGCATGATAACTATAAGAATCAATCAGAAGAGGTTAGAAAGGATTGGGAAGAGAGACTGCATAAGCAATTCACAAAAAACAATGGGAGGATATACCTATGTCTCCCAAATATGCAGCACAATCTAGAAGATTTAGGATTTTTGCTTGGAAATGTTTACGTGGATGTTTTTATACCCCAAGTAGACTCCAAATAATTTTTCCTCAGATAGACAGCAAATGTTGGAGGTGTGACGAGGAAGAAAGAGGTACTTGGGAACATATTTTCTTTGAGTGTGGTGGCTTGGCAGACTTTAAGGATTCCCTGTGGGATGCACTGTAGGAGATACTGGATAGGCAGACTGGTGTGATGAGGGAGATGATTTTCTGAGCTATGATACAGAATCGGAATTGCCTAGACATGGTAAGGCCTTGTTGTGTCTAATTATGGTGGCTGCCAAAAAAGCAATTACTAGAAAATGGAAATCAGAATCTAAACCAACTATATTAGAAGCAGTGAATTTAGTAATAGAGATAAAACTACTGGAACTGAAATCTTTAGAAAAGGGTAGGAGCTAACTTCTTCTTCTTTCGTCTTTTCCCGGTTAGGGGTTGCCACAGCGGATCATCTGTCCTCTTATGATTGGCAGTGGAGTTTTACAGTGCCGAGTTGCCAGCCTGGTGCCCAACCTTCCACAGAAGGCACACACATGCACACACTCACACCTAGGGCCAATTTAGACTGTCCAATCCACCTACTGCATGTGTTTGGGATGTGGGAGGAAACCAGAGCACCTGGAGGAAACCCACGCGACCACAGGGAGGACATGCAGACTCTGCACAGAAGGCACCCCAGCCAGGAATCGAACCGGAGAAACTCTTGCTGTGAGGTGGCAATACTAACTGCTGCACCACCATGGCTGCCCAAAAGGGTAGGAGCTAACTACATAGGAAAAATGGGAATTGTGGGAACAATACATACAGGGAAGGAATGAGGTGTAAAGGAAGACAGGACTTAAATGAGCTGTGTATTGTTTGACTGAAATGATTGAGTAGATTATAAGTGATGTATAATGTTTGCAACTGGGAGTGTCTCAGTATGGTTTGTAATATAAAATGCTTTCAACTAGGATTGGGTTGGTGTGGCTTGTTTCATTTATATAAATGTATGATTGCTTCTGTTGTAAGTGAAGGTTTAATGAAGATATTTCTTGTTTAAAAAATGGGCAGGAATTGAATAATATATGTAATGTTGCTTAGGTTATATGATATATAGCAATATAAAACTGCCCAAATCAGAATTTCATTGCAGGAAGTGAGACAGGTGGCAAACCAATAAACTAGGTGCAACAATACTGTTTGTAAGAAGGTCTTTTATGCTTTCTTGTAACATTCTTGCAGATGAGGCTGCATATCTGGTGTACAGATCGTTGTGAACAGACAACTTCCATTGACTTTGAACCAGTTCTTACACAAGGGGAGTGCATGAGCATTTTCTGCTCAGCAAAGGAAATGTAATAAGTGATGGCAACCATGATATACAACTGAATTTATTTATTAAAACATTAGGAAAAGGAAATTTTAAGTAACAATCTAGCTGTATAAATAAATGAATGAATGAAAATTAAAATCTTTCCACTGCTGGTTCTGGGGAACAGAATTACTTCAAATCCTTTCCTTTTTAGTTAACAATTGTCACTTATACATGCAACTGCAAGAATCCCTCAGAGCAGTGATAGCTTTGACACTAGAGGGAAAGGAGTTGCAGAGTGATCTGTCAATTCATCTTGGACTACAAAAAGTTATTTTGAACAAAGGCCTGCAATTTAGTTACTTTTTGGTTGCAGCTGTATAACTCCTTAGCACTGCTGGAAAACAAGTCCTGAAACACACAGAAATAAAATAATCAGTCCTGTTCCAGAAGGTATATAAGATGATATTGACACTAAGCCCATTATATGTCAATGGTATGGGAATGCATCACTACTTCCTTATGGCTAGCATGACTCATATAAAACAGACTTGAAATAGATTCTGAGAAAGATAAATGTTTGATGAAAATATCACATTCAAATGTCAAACCATATTGGCAGCCATTTTGCAGAAAACATATTAAGAGTCTACAAGAAGCAATCAGGGTGATTTTTGAGGTGTTAAAATAGCTCAGAAAACAAAGACAGAGTGAAAAAAATAGAATCTTTTTAGTTATAAGGTGGAGTTTTCCTTTCAACTTAATTATGGTGGCTGCCAAAAAATAATTGAAAGAAAATAGAAATCAAAGTCTAAGCCAACCATACTTGAAGTAGTGAATATTGTAACTGAGATAACGAACAGGACACGTGATCATTAGAAAAGAGTAGGAGCAAACTGCAAAGAAAAAAAATTGGAAATTGTAAGAACAATACATGCAGAAAAATGGTTTGGAGGAGAAATGGTGTTTGAGAAAAGGCTGGATTTGAACAGATTATGTGATGATGTATTGGTTATATTATATAGCAGAATATATGTGATGTAGAATGTTTAGAATTGCTAACTTGCTAATATAATTTATTTACTTGTATATAAATGTAAGTTTGCTTAGGTCACAAGTGATAATTAAATAAAGATGTTTTTAAAGTTTACAAAAGATACAAATATGTTGTTTGTCTTTTCGGCTTTTCCCGGTTAGGGGTCGCCACAGCGGAACTCCGGTCCGCTAATGATTGGCAGTAGATTTTTTTTTTTTTATGGTGTAAAGTTGCCAGCCCGATGCCCAACCTTCAGCGAAGGCACGCCCATTCACGCATGTCTTTCAGAGGCCACTCGACTGCGGGGAGCATAGCCGGCCTTAGGCATAGGCCAACTAGGTGGCCGCCTAGGGTGTTGCTCTAGCAGGGGCACTTTTCCACTATTTATTTATTTATTGTAGGTTGACCAGAATGGGGGCACCAGATGGTATGGAGGGGGCGCCATGGAGCCTTTTTGCCTAGGGCACCAGTTGACCTAAGGCCGTTCCTGGCGGGAGGACATGCAGACTCCACACAGAAGGCACTCCAGCCAAGAATCGAACAGGAGAACCTCTTGCTGTGAGGCAACAATGCTACCACTGCAGCTTCTTTAATTAAATACATTTTCCAAAATTAGTCTGATGATGTCTGTGATGATAGGAGGCACTGCCAGGCATTCCAGGAGAAGTGGGGTAGTGGATGTATGACTTGTGCCAGCACAACTAGCTGGAATTTTGTAAGTAATTATATGTCATTTGTATAGCAAACTGATTTGTACAGATAATCGGGCTGAAAATGTATTTGTGAGGTTTGCTTATGTTAAAATAAATCAACAGTGCACCCTGCTGGAATGAAAATAAATGTACATGTATTACTGTAACTGAATTAAATGTATATGTTTTAATAGAGGATATTTAATCCACTGAAAGCTAAATCCAGCTAAAGTTCATTTACGCCAGTTTTTTTCTCAGGGGAAAAAATAGTTGGCTATCATTGGGAATTTGCCCTTTTCCCTACTGTAGTGAGATCTCAGAGTTGGTACATTTAGCTGGGGGGGGGGCACAACCGCCACATTGGGGGGTGTTGGTGTACTTTTTTTTCATTGTACTCTTCTGTCCTCTTTTTGTTTTGGTGGGGAGGGGGTTATAGCTGAGCTGTGGGTTAAAGTAACTTGACCTTTTATTTGCTTAACTAAAATTCTGCCATTAAAACCGGTAAGTAAATATTTGTGTTAATTAATTGGGATACTTTTGTTATTATTTTGGGGAGGGTGAGATGTTGGATAGTTGTCCTGTAGATGAATGTAACTTTTTCTTTTCACTTGGTTGGTTTAAATTCCACCCTTAAGGTGCATTTGTGTCAATAAATCTGAATATTTATGCTTTCTTTTGAGGGGAGTTGGTTGTAACGTTGTCCTTTTCATATTGTTTGAAAGGCTGGCTATTGTGTATTTGTGTGAAATAAATTATTTTTGGGTGGGGGGGGTGGCTCTCTTTGCTATGGGAACTTATCCGCTTCATTTGCTCAGCTTAAGTGTGGTGTTAAGGGCTGGCTAGTATGCATTTGAGCAAAATAAATTGGAATATTTATGCTTTTTTTTGTCGAGAGTGGTGGCTGGCTATGTTGTTGAAATAACTCGTGCTCAGTTTAAAGGTAGGCATTAATGGCTAGTGTGCATTTGTATTAAGTAAATTGGAATATTGTATGAATCACATTTGAAACCATCCCCAGTTTTACAGAATGTTCTTGTATTTGCTTAATATGTTTGGTCTGCAAGTTACTCTCATATTGTTTGCTTAACTTACGGACTGCCTTTACATGACTTTTGTGCATTTGCATGAAATGTGCTGCAGACTTTAGTCTCTCTCTCGTTCTGTCTGTCTGAGTGCTGTATTTTTAAAATCAAGTTGAAATTGCTCCCAAGTTTGCTTCATCGTGATCTGCTCCAAATAGAATATGGGGTCAACTGTTCACATAAGTTACCAAATCTGGAATTATTGGGTCAGTTTTTAGGAGTGTGTTGTTAGTGTCATACTCAATTTTCCAAAGGAGGTGATAATGTATTTTCGACATTTAGCTTTAGTCCATGATTCTGGCAATAGTTATTTGTTTGGAACAAACCTTCCTGTAGGATGGCTAAATCTTTTGGTGATTTGATCACTGCTCCCAGCTTTGTCCTTGCTGGGCATTATTTTGCTTCATTTCATGATTATTACTAAAAACAATTGTCAAAGAGGAGGAGTTGTTAGGAAAAAAATCTCTGTGGGGATGGGGTGTTAAAAACTTTTTGGGTATCAAATATGCTAGGTATGCCACTGTTGATACCTACAGCTTGGTGTAGAGCAGAATTCCAAATTGTATTAGTAGCATTGTTACTGTGCTTAGGTATGCCACTGGTGATACCTACAGCTGGGTATAAAGCAGGACTCCAAACTGTATTAGTAGCATTATTACTGTGCATAGGTATGCCACTGGTGATACCTACAGCTGGGTGTAGAGTAGGATTCCAAATTGTATTAGTAGCATTGTTACTGTGCTTAGGTATGCTACTGATGATACCTACAGCTGAGTG
This sequence comes from Protopterus annectens, assembly GCF_019279795.1. NCBI lineage: Eukaryota > Metazoa > Chordata > Ceratodontiformes > Protopteridae > Protopterus > Protopterus annectens. Next base: position 798,068,972 of record NC_056726.1, read on the forward strand.
TAGAGCAGGACTCTGAATTGTATTAGTAGCATTGTTACTGTACAGATCCATTTTGTTAGTAAAGCAATGAACTGAAACAGTTAACCCCACAAAGCTAAAAGAATATTTGCACTTTCTTAGATTCAGCGAGATTTATGATTTTATTTGAAAAAGATATACATCAAGGGCTTATACTTGGCTTCCACGATATTCTCTTAAAACACTTTAAGTGATCGATACCGGAGAAGCAGTAGATTAATGTCACTGTTAGGGAAAAAGGTGAGACAAGGAATTATACAACACATTTTTTTTTTGCTAAGAAGAGTGTAAGATTTAGTGCCATAATGGCATGAAAACTATATTTTTGCACAATAGTTTTGTGACAATGTGAGATATTGCCAGCTATGCTAGAAGAAGTAGGGCAGTGGATGTGTAACATATGCCAGCACAGCTATCTGGAATTTAGTAAAGAATTATATGCTATTTGAATATCAAATTGATTTGTACAGATGCTTGTATTAAAAATGGATTTATAAAGTTATTTGTGTTAAAAATGTACCAACAGTGGGGGTCCTGACTGTACTGTAACTGAATTAAATATATATGTTAACAGAGAATACTGGAAGAGAAGAGGTTAAGCTCAGCTCCAGCTATCTTTCGAAAATAGTAAGAAATTAAATTACTGGGCCTAGTCCATAAAGATGCTATCTCTCAGTTTTGAATGAAGCCTGAGATGCAATGTCTATAAGAAGCACAGTTTATTAGTCTCTGTAGGAGGAGTAGAAGTTTGTAATTGTTTTATGACTTCCAGGAGCTGCACCAGATCTGAGCAATGCTATTGTGTGTGTATTATTAACATATAGGTGCTAAATACTGGCAGTTTCTAGCAATGGGGAGTTGCATGGGAACCAGAATTCAGATGACCAGATGCATGTGATATCATTCTGTACAGAAATAATGTTTTAATATTAGGTGAGACAGAAGTCTCAGGGTAGTCTGTTTCTTGGAAACTGACATAGAAGGATCCCTCCCCTACTTTATCTTGCCTTGCTCTATTAAGTAAGTAGGAACAGTAGTTCTCTAGATCAGTCAGGAAAATATAGTGAGAATAGTTAAGTATTGTTTTGCTGTAACTGTGTGAATATTTCCAGCTGTGTTATTTTTAATATTTCCTATGTCTGAAATTCTGGTGTTTACTGTAAATAGATATTTCATATTTTCATGTTCTTTTATTATTTATTATTAAATATATTTAAACTTTTCATTGTGGCTGGTCCTTTAGGGAATATTTTAACGTTTGAGAGTACTTATTGGTGACACTGTGGACACTCCTGAAGCCTGGCTTTTTGGTCAACATTACCATTTGTGTTAATATTAAATATTATGTTGTCCTATCTCACCGTAATTCTTGTTGGTTGGCTCCGACTAAGCTAAATACTAAAGCTCGAGAGCTTCCATTGGTTCGAGGCTAACCCCTACCCCATGATGCTCTGGGCCACATCCCCAGATCTCATTTGCTGCTCAAGCAAAGGAGAAGTGTTCCTACTGGCTCATTGGCTAAGTATAGGTTTTTTCAATCTATTTTCTCTCTTTATACTTCCTTTAAGTTTCTAGAGAGTTAGTTTTCATGTTGTCTGTGTTAGGTCATGGTAGTTATTTAGAAATCTGCTTCCCAACTCAGTGAGAGTTTCCATTTAACTTAGAGGGCTCTCGCGGCCCGTTTAAGTTAGAGGGCTGCTTCCCCCCTTGTTTTCCTTGTCTTGTCTGTGTAGAAGTTAGAATCTGTTTAGGTTAGAGTATTCTTCTTCTTCCTTCTTTCTGCTTTTTGTTGTTAATTTAAAAAAAAAAAGGTAGTTTTCCCCTTTATAGAAGTTTTTGCTGTTGATCTAGTTAGTTTAACTGTCTTATAGTTAGAGTTACAGCCTTTATTTTCAGAGCTGCATAATGTCCAAAGACAAGGATAGAGAAAAGGAACCCAAGGAGCATAGATAGGGTTCAAAAAGTGTGATAAATGCACACAAAAGATGTCTCTTACAGATGGGCACACAAGTTGCGTCTGTTGCCATCCATTTACAGGACCCCTGCACCATATGTCATGGGTTCGGTAGCAGGGTGCTCCATGAGAGTAGGAATAAACTGATGGCAAGGGGTTTATTGAAAGGGCCTTTTCAGGAAGCTTTAAACAATTTTCAAAGCTCAAAATCTTCCTCCCCTTCTTCAGCCGAGTCTAAATCATCCAAAAGACTGGCTACGACAGCTCCAGTTTTGGAGCCACCAAAAAAAATTGTGTCATTAGAACCAAGGGCTCTTGACTCCAATAGATTGGCACCAAAAGTATCTATGGAGCCAACAGAAGTATCGAGGAGTCGGTCTCCTTTATTGGAGCTGATATCTCCAACACTGAGATCTCCTATTCTGGCTAGAGGCAGATCTCCTTCTTTGTCCACCCATTCTTCCAGGAGTTTATCTGATGAAGATACGGAGGTAGTGGTGAAGAGATTGCTTTGAACACTGGCCCTGGCTAAAAGTTTGTCGAATCTGGACCCAAAGGAATTGGAGCCATCCAATACAATGCTTGCTTCATCGATTCCTCCTCTGATCACCCTGGATTCTTTGGAGCCAGAGAGCTTGGATCCAATAGTAGTGGGACCGTCGGCACCAAAACCACCTTTAGAATCTTCAGTTCTGACTTCGGCTCTGATGTCCTCGGCTCCTTCTGATGTCGAGGAGTTTAGGAGCCGACGCTCGCCAGTCGGGTCTGGGGAGAGGAGTCGATGTGAACAGTCATCCGATCCAACTCTGTCCCTCGGTGCCTCGGCTAGGTTGAGCTCAGCTGCTACCTCAGTTTTGGAGCCACCTGCTCCACCTCGGAGTTGACCTTCTGTCTCTTCGGAGTGGAGGGTCTCTTTGGAGCGGGGTGAGAGGGCTTTTGAACTGATGGAGATAGTGCTGTTTCCTCATACAGCCCTGCTCTTGGAGCCAACGTCTCGTCCCTCCCAGGTGCCAGTGTCTATCTCATCACCACCGTCCCCTCCCAAGTGCAGAGACCAGAACCTCAGGAAGCCCCTGAAGGTGGCATTGTCTCTTCTGAAGTTTCTCTGGAGTACCCTTCTGAAGAAGTCCTTCAGAAGAGACTGTGCAAGATGAAGCACATAGACTCCCCTGTGTTTGTCACTTCTGATATTGATTTGGATGAGACGGAAGGGTCCCCATAGTCCCCCTCTGAGGATGTCTCCTTTGCGGACATCCTTGAGATCCTGAAACAGAGGGATGGCTGGAAACCCACCAACCCTTCAGAGGATGAATCGGTATACCTGGAGGCTTTTGGGTCTTGCCCTTCCACCTCCTGGGTGACTCCCCCATATGACCAAATGTTAGACGTCATATCCCTTAAGGCCTGGACATTCCCTGATACAGTGGAGCATGTTCCGAGGAGGCCTAACAAATTTATTACTGCTCCCTCAGAGAAGGAATTTTTGACTATGGGTGTCCTTGTAGATGCGATGGTGGTGGCGGTGGCCACCAAGAAGGAGCTATTGAAAACCTTCTTATCTGTTCATCCTGCTAACAAAGAATCTAGGACTATGGCCAGATATGGAAAGCATGCCTTTTCTTCAGTGGCCTTCACCCTACGGTCGTTGAATTACCTTACTCATTTTATGAGACTTCAAAGGGAGCAACTTGGAGATACCCTTCAGGGTACCAGAGCTTCAGGGTCCACAGACAAAGTATCCTCACAGCTCTCCACCCTCAATTCCATCGTAAACTCCTCCATGAGACTGATTTCATATGCAGCTGATAGAGCAAGTAGAGCAGCAGCAACAGGAATTTCCCTGACGAGACATTCCTGGATGCGTCTTTGCAACTTTGCCGAACCCTTCAAGTCTTCCTTCACCAACACCCCCTTTGATGGTTCATTCCTTTTTAGAGCAAAGGTGAAAGATACTTTGACCAGGTCCGAGCAGGAAGGGAAAACCTTATCTGCCGTTGGAGTCCATTTTTCTGCCCCATCTAGACCTTATCCGAAAGATCAAAAGGTCAGAAAGATGTGGTTCCGCAAGTCCCAAAAAGGTTTCTCTGATGCACATGGTGACTCTTCCCCCAGGGGCAGAGGGGGAAGTTATAATGGAAGATGCTGACCTCACGGCAGAGGGGGTCTGCAGAATCAGGGCAACAGAGATACGTTCTCTGACAGGCCCTTCCAGCACTCCTGAAAGGATAAATTCGAAATATCCAAAAGCCACAGGACCCGGAGCCAACTTAAAATCAAGGCAAACCTTAATGCTTTTTTAAAAAACGAACAAATCCAACCAAGCGCTTTCACCCAGCCTCTGCCAGGCTTTCTCAAGGACTGAATAATGTTACACTCCACAATTCATCATTTAAATACTTCATTTCAACATCAGCTGGTCAACAATTAATCAATTAATTATTTGCAATTGGCTTAACATTTGGTTAAAATGCTATATCCTAAACATTAAAAATCCAATTTGTCATGTTAAAACCTTTTAAATCAGTTATTCAACCCCATCCAGAATACATTAAATCCTAGCTTTCCTCAGTTTTAAAACTGGTGCAATGTTTATGTTGTCATTTAATCCTGGGAACCTCGTGTTTAAGCTTCTAGTTTAAGCTGCCAATAAAGTTCACAGTATTCTAACCATGTCTCCCAACCCCCTCCTCTTACTTCAGGGGTAATTTGTTCCAGTACCATAAACTTTAACTTCATCTCCTTACACTTTTGGGAATGTTTAAAGAAAGCATTTGTTTCTTTACCTCTAGAAATGTCATAAAGATGTTAATACACCCTTCTTCTTAGGGGTCTTTTTGTTTTGCCAATGTAAAAACCTAAGCAAAATGTACAGACCCCCAAGTACACCACTCCTTTTGATGCACAGTTGTAATAATTATAAGATCTAACCACAAATTTTCTCTAAGGTAAATAAAGTGTGCCCTGGTTTAACATAGCAGCACATTGATTACAATGATTGCACTTAAATGTCCCCATTTTGCTCTTATTAGTCTTAACATTTTCCTTTCTTTCAAACCATTCTTTTAAATTGGCCCCTCTCTTTCTTATAAAATGAGAATTCCACAAAAACAATTCATTCAATTCCTCATTCATACCCAAAATTGGCCTATATTTTGAAATAATAGCTTCTATTTCTTGTGCCTTACTAGAAAATGTGTTCACAAAATTATTCTTATTTTCAACCTCAAAATTCTTTTTTGTTGCTCCTTATGAGTCGATGTATTACCTAACCCTAATAGAGGTGGATATTTCACTTTTCTGCTGTCCCTAACTTCTTGAATCATACTATCTATTAAATGTTCAGGGTATCCTTTTTCCAAAAATAATCCTTTAAGGGTGTCTATTTCCTTGTTAAAACTTTCCATCAAACTAGACATCCTTGAGGCCCTGATTAGCTGTCCTTTAATAATATCCTTTTTTTGATAAAAAGGGTGTCCACTATCAAAGTGTAAATAAGCATTGGAAAAAGTAGGCTTCCTAAATGTTTGAGATTGGAACCTAGAATTAGTGTAATCTTTCATTAATTTAATGTCTAAATAGTGCAATTCATTTAAATCAATTTCATTATTAAATCTCAAAAAAGTTGTACTAGAATTAATAAATTGTATGAACATTTTTAGTTCATCCTCTGTCCCAGCCCATAGTAAACAAATATCATCCAAATATCATCTATAAAATCTTATACTCCTCTTCCATGAGCTGTTAAACACATAGTTTTGTTCTCAATAGTGTAAAACTAAATTAGCGTAAACTGTAGCACAAGGGGTTCCCATCGCTACCCCTTTTCTCTGCCTATCAAATTCACCATTAAACAACATAAAATTATTGTCTAGTATTATCTCCATAAATTCCACCATCAAGTTAATGTTCCTACTATCTAAACCTGTTTCCTTGTTCAATACTTCTCCAAACCATTCTAATCCTATTTGATGTGGAATACTAGGGAACAATTCTACCACATCTATGATCACCATCCAAAGTTGGGTGTCAAACCATCCATTGTTGATCTCTTTTAAAAATTCCCAAGATTAATTGTTGACCAGCCAAATAATTAATTGATTAATTACTGACCAGCTGATGTTGAAATGAAGTATTTAAATGATGAATTGTGGAGTGTAACATTATTCAGTCCTTAAGAAAACCTGGCAGAGGCCGGGTGAAAGCGCTTGGTTGGATTTGTTCGTTTTTTAAAAAAACATTAACATTTGCCTTGATTTTAAGTTGGCTCCGGGTCCTGTGGCTTTTGGATATTTCAAAGTTATTGGTTTGTGCAGTTGTTTGGTTCGTGGTTGGCTCCTGAAAGGATGCCCATCTGCTCTTCCCTGGAGGCAATCGGGGGTCGATTGTCACTATACCCAAATGCCTGGCAAGAAATCTCCCGAGACAAATGGGTACAAGCAATTATATCCAGAGGCTATTACATACCATTTTCCATTCCCCCTCTGGTAAACCAGTCCTTACCAGACGTTCCACTTGGTCAAAAGGACTATGCAACCCAAGAGATACTCTCATTGCTAGAAAGGAGAGTCATTCAAGAGGTCCGCACAGACCAAATGAAATCCGGAACTGACTCAAGATTCTTTTTAGTTCCAAAAAAGACAGGGGACTGGAGATCCATTCTCGATCACAGCAAGCTAAGCAAAGCAGTGAAGAAGTCAAAGTTCCGGATGGTAACTCTGCAGTCAGTATTCCCATTTATTAGGAGAGACAATTGGATGTGCTCAGTAGATCTCCAGGATGCGTACTACCATATAAAGATGGACAGGTGATCCATGAGACACTTACGCTTTCGCCTGGGAGCCAGTCATTACCAGTTTCGAGCCCTGTCCTTTGTTCTCACTACAGCCCCCAGAGTAAATGCATGGCAGTGGTCACGGCTGACTTGAGACATCAGGGATTTCATGTGTTTCCATACCTAGATGACTGTCTCCTCACTACCACCAGCAAGCATCTACTACTACAAATGAGAGACAAAACAATGTCACTTTCCGCCAGACTAGGCATCAGAGTAAACTTAAAAAAATCTGCCTTGTCGCCATCTCAGCATATTACCTTCTTAGGCACAGAATTGGATTCAAGAAATATGACTGCAAAACTTACCACAAACAGAATACAGTCCCTTCATCAGCAAATCAAGGTTTTGATGTCAAAGAAGAAGGTTCAGGCCAGATATGTGCTGCAAATTCTCGGTACCATGGCAGCAGCTATTCTTCTAGTTCCCCTATCACGACTACACATGAGGGTTCTGCAGTGGTTGTTATTTGCTCAGTGGTCAATGCAAGATCTTCCTCTGTCACATCAGATTATCATCATGGAATCTTGCAAAAAAGATCTCCTTTGGTGGCTACGGACAGACCAGTTTTATCAGGGCCGCTCCTTTGTCCTTCCTAAACCAAATGCAGTACTGACCATGGACGCTTCCCAGATTGGGTGGGGGGCATTATCTGGGGATGACAGTCCAAGGCCTATGGCAAGAACATGAAAGCCACTTGCACATCAATATTCTGGAGATGAGAGAGATGCTCTATGCATTGCAGGCATTTCAGGACTCTCTACTGATAGGACTGTTGCAATTCAGACAGGCAACAGTAGTGTGGTACATAAACAAGCAGGGATTAACCAAGTCTTACCCACTATGTCAGGAGGCACAATGAGTTTGGCAATGGGTGATCGCTTCTCAACATTTTCTGATAGCAACACACATCCTGGTGAAATCCAATGTAATAGCAGACAAACTCAGCAGACCTATTCTGTTGCCTCACGAGTGGTCCCTGAAGACAGAGATTATGGAAAAGATCTTCCAGAAATGGGGCCAGCCTTGCTACGACCTTTTCGCCACCTCCATGAATGCCAAATGCAGCAACTACTTTGCCCTCATTCCTCCTCTGGGGAAGTCACCAAGGGATGCACTAGTTCCTGATTGGCCCCCGGAACTATCTATGCCTTTCCCCCTTTTCCTCTGATTCCCAAAGTACTACAGAAAGCCAACTTATAGAAAATCACTATGATCCTCATTGCTTCTTACTGGCCTGAACAAGATTCTTTCCCCTTTCTTTAGACCCATCTGCTGGAGGAAGCTTGGATTCTGGATCCAATTCCAGACCTCTTGACCCACTCTTCAGGGGAGTTCCATCCGTCTATTCAGACCCTCAAGTTGACAGCATGGCTGCTCCAATTCCACGCTTAGCCAGGTGTTACTCCTTTTCCCCATGCAGTGAGTCATGTTCTCACCTCTTCCCATAAACTGTGCATGAAGAGATTGTATTCCAGTAAGTGGTAAAGATTTTCATGCTGGGCTGTGGGACAGAACATAGAACCTTTTACAGCTCCTATTACTGCAATCCTAGATTTCCTTTCCAAACTTTTTGATGAAGGAGCTGCAGCAGCTACCATCAGAGTTCAGTTGGCAGCCATTTCTAATTTCCATACTGGAGAAATGGGAGTTCCTATTATGTCTCATAGGTTATGTAAAGCTTTTCTCAAAGGTACTTTCCTACTCAGACCCCGGATCAGAGAACCCTCAGTCCCTTGGGTCCAAAATCTTATTCTAACCTCACTGATTTTGCCATCCTTTCAGCCCGCATCCCTTTTTAGTAGGCATAACCTCTGCCAGAAGGGTATTATAATTACAAGCTCTTTCTATTCATTCCCCTTATATCATTTTTCATAAGGATAGGTTATCCTTAAGAACTAATCCCTCCTTCCTTCCAAAAGTCTATTCAGAGAATAATATAAACCAATCCATTGAATTGCCAGTGTTTTTTCCAAACTACAGTGTCAAGGCAGAGTATAAACTGCATCAGTTGGATGTACATAGGTAGTTACATTTTTACCTGCATAGAACAAAAGACTTCAGGAAATCCGACCAGCATTTTGTGACCTTTTCTGACAAAACGAAAATATTGCCAGTTTCCAAAGTAACTGTCAAAATGGCTTACTGATGTCTTTCCTTCTCTTACAGTAAGAATATTAAGCAAGTGTCAGGGAAGATAAGAGGACATTCCACAAGAGCAGTCTCATCATGCCAGACTTCCTATTGACTCTGTTTGTGCATCTGCCACATGGGTGAGACCTCATACCTTTATCACTCATTACAAAGTAGATGTGGCCTCCCGGAACAGGTCTTCTTTTGGATCCACTGTATTGAAGAGTCTTTTTTCTTGAGCCACCCTGGGATAAAGGTGCTAGGGATGCTGTCCCAACCAGCAAGAATTACGACGAGATAGGACAACATAATATTAAGAAGTTATGTATCTACCATAACGTTCCATGTTTGTTGTCCATCTCACCTACATTCTTGTGTCCCACCGTCCTACCTCCATCCTGTGTTCCTGGAGGAACTGGTGGACAATTCTATACTCATATACACAGTTATGATGATTTGGAGTCTGTGTTTTTTGTCTCATGCCAAACATCTGTGCATGTATAAATATATATATATATATATATATATATATATATATATATATATATATATATAAATATAAATATATATATACATACACACACACACACACACACACACACACACACACACACACACACAGTGGGAGGTTGGCATAATGGTTAAGGTGTTTACCTTATAGACACAAGGTGCAGGGTTTGATTTTCACATGGGGTAATTGGCTAGGCTTAAAACAGCCCACAAGGGTGGTTAGCCTAGTATTAATCTATGAGCCTATGAGTATATATATATATATATATATATATATATATATATATATATATATATATGTGTGTATATGTTTCTGGTGTAGTTATTTTGGTTGGTCAAAATCTTTCGCTTGCAAACAAGATCTGGGGATGTTGCCCAGAGCATCATGGGATAGGGATTAGCCTAGAGCCAGTGGAAGCTCTTGAGTTTTAGTATTCAGCTTAGTCGGAGCCGTGAACGGCTCCAATCCCAACCAGCAAGAATGAATGAGATGGACAACAAACATGGAGCGTTATGGTAGGTACATAACTTATTTCTCTTAGTATAATTGGGTACCCTTGCAAGAGCCTTAGGTAGCTGGCATTGTAGTGTCTGGTGGCCATGATAGCTACCTTATGGTCCGGGCAGAAGGGGTCTCAGCAGGTAAATCTGTGCCAGCCTTTCCCAGGTGTGTGTGTGTTTGTGTGTGTGTGCGTGTGTGTGTGAGCTACTTGGAGCAGAGACAAGATGCACTGGTTTCACACAGAGGGTGCTGGAGGACTTGACTTGGAGACTCAGCTGAGGATTTATTTATTTATTATTTATTTATTTAACATTTGTTTACTGGGAAAGTCCAACTTGGAATGAGCCGATCTTCAGAGGAGGCCTGGGGAGAATTGCTCAAGTCTCATGAAAAACAAGAAAACAGTGCACACAGAGAAAACACACACAAATGTAGGGAAGACATACAGACTCCACACAGAAGGCACCCCAGCCAAGAATTGAACCGGAGAACCTCTTGCTGTGAGGCGACAATGTTAACTGCTGCACTACTGTGCTGTCCTAACCGCTACACCACTGCACCATCCTAACCCTATAGCTGTGCTAGTGGGAAGCCTTATTGGGCTCTGGAGGGAGATAGATATAAAGAAACCTGGGCAGTGGGCTGACTGTGTTCCTTGTGTGCTCTTAAGGGAAATTGTGCTTGATGCATAGAGGTCTACATCTGGAAATATTGAATGTATCCATTTGTATTCCAAGTGAACATTTCTCTCCAGTGTTAGTGGTGAGGATTCAGGCTCCTTGATTACTGGCCCAGAGTGGGGACATTACAAGTATAAAAAGCATTAATGGAATTATTAAGATTCTTGATGGGAACAATTTCTGCCTTCCTTTGGTAGTTTTCAATTGTAATAGCACAGCCCAGTTTGCTTGCTGTTCTGATTTCCAGAAGTTATGTCTTTGTTAAACTTACTTTTGTATTTGCAGACAAAAAAAGAAAAATATGTGTGCAGCTATTTAAGATGGTAATTTCCAATTATTTCTGGCTGAGAAGATACTTTCCCTGTACAGCTGTCATATTACTGCTTCATTTAGTTTCGCATAGGTCAGATTTTTTCGGTACTCATATTACAATGAAACGTTCTGTATTAATTGATGCAGTTTAACAAACTATTGATGATAGGTTTTATATACCAACAGATGATGTTAGAGTCTATATATTGCTCACTTAGGTATTTTATGAATCGCCTACATTAAATTCTCATTTTTGTAGCAAGTCAGTTTGGCCTTGGAGTATTTCTGGTAAACTATTTGAATAAAATAAATGCATGCCATACGTTTTTTCTTTTAATGGGCATCATCAGCAAAACATATCATAATGTGTTCTACTTTCATTTAAGTAACTATATTTTTTTCTACCTTATCTTTTCAGTATATAAAAATTGCATACATTTGCAAAACTACCATTTGTTTGCGTGATATATATTCCTGCTACATATTTTTGCATAGGATTGTCTACACTTAAAATCTGGCAATGTAGCCATGCTTGTATACAGAAAAAAGTTTGCAGCAGCCTGTAAATGTTATTGACCAATGTATTCATAGTAACACTTCACATGTTCCAGTCATCAAGGCAGGTCTATCATAGCTTTCTTGTATGCAACCCAATAAAAGTCATATTTACATTACAATTGATAACATCCTATTTTGTGATTTTCTTTGTCCGTTAGACACCACAGAATAAAAGTTGATTTATTTGGGCATTGAGCCAATGTAATAATATTCTCATTCGTTTTTTTTTAAATAATGACACCAGTAAGTTTGTTTCAGAATTAAAATGAAGTTGTATGACATTGTGTATCTCTTGCTTTGTCACTATAGTTTTATTTGAGAGCAAAATGACTAAGGTACATGAATGAGTAGCAGGAGATATTTGTACTGGGATGAACTGGTTTTAAATAAGGACTTGGTGGAAACACTGTAATAATACAGCACATGCCACACTGTTACTTCCTTTAACTTTGCATATTTGCTGTGAGGATGGAATCATCCCAAGTTGTCCATTTGGAAATGAAAACATATCATCCTTCCCTGTAGGACAGTGTGTTGATCAGTGAACCATCAGTCCTACTTGGTATGCATCTCCATTGTGAGAAGAATGTTGTTAGGTTAGGGCTGGGAAGTTCTGAAGGGATCACTGCTCCTGCATATTGCTGGATAACATTAAGTTACCTGTAGGATACATATCTTGGTTTGATGGCAAATATGAATATTAATTAAAACAGTCAAATCCATTACTAGATAGTAAGTAGCAATGCAGTGTCAAAATAATATATATTCTGGTGTCAAACAAGGAGTTCATTTAAGGAGAATTGAATATGTTATGTCTTTTACATTTGTAGCTGAAATTTCAGGTGTTCAACACATGGCTTTCAAAAACATACAGTAAAACTATTGCTTAGTATAGGTTTAGTTTTGTTAAGAGAAAGAAAGAAAGAAAGAAAGATACAAAAACAGCAAGAGTAGAATGAGACAGCTGAAGGTAGAACATGTTGAGTAAAACATTAGTTTTGTGTTTAAAATAAAAAAAATAAAATTTGATGTTATAGTGAGTGGTTATGGTCTCATGACTTTCACCTTTGACACCAATCAATATGAGAGGAGCATACATTTATTTATCTATTTAATTATTTTACATTTGTTGACCGGGAGTGTCCGGCTGAGCTATTGCCCTTTTTCAGCAGAGTCATAGCCAGCCTTAGGCATAGGCCAACTAAGCGGCCGCCTAGGGTGCAACTCTAACAGGGGTGGTTTTCCAGTATTTATTTGATGTAGATAGACCAGGATGGGGGCACCGGGGTAGTGTGGTGGAGGGCGCCATGGAGACTTTTTGCCTAGGGCACCACTTGACCTAAGGCATCTCCTGAGCGGAGGCCCGGGGAGAAACGTTGCAAAGATATACAATGCAATAAAAATAGCAATACAGATACATTTCAATAAAAATAGCAATAGAGAATTTTGGTAGTTAAAATATGTACATACATGTATATTGTTGACAGATAAAACAGTACTATAAACAAAAAGGAGAATGTTAAAAAAGTAGAATAAGTTGTATGTTTTGGTTTAAAAAGAGAGCTGAGTAAATATAAGGTTTTGTATGTATAGTAGCAGAAACTTAAAAGGTTATATAAGAATTTCAGGGAGCAGAGTATAGAAGAAGCTTTGGAGGTTGCATAGGAAGCATAGGATGAAGTAGTTAATGGTAAGTTTTAGTAAGTTAGTTTGACTGTACTATAAAAGGTAGGTAATAATCAGGGAGGGCAAGTACAACGGCAGGACCAGTGTTAAGTGGTCTTTGGTTGCTAGCTTAAATTATTTGGGGTGAGTCATGGTCCTTATTTCTAGTGGGAGTTTGTTCCATGCAGTAGAGGGATGGTAGCTATATAAGTTGCACTCTCTGTTAGATTTGGATTTATGGATTTTTAGTAGGTCTTGGGTTGAGCTTCGGAGAACTCTGGTAGGGGAGTAGTGTGAGATGAGAGAAGATAGACTTGGGCAGAAATCAGGCTGATATAGGATGGAGTGTATGATTTGGAGTTGAGATTATAGGAACAGGTGAGGTAGTTTGGGACAGTTCGGGTATTTTAGGGAGAGACAGTAGTGAGATTTATGTTTGCTGAGCTGCAAATCTAGCTGTTTTGTGGTAGTTTGATCCTAATTTGGTAAGTAGGGAGGAGTTCTGATTTGTGAGTATTTGGGAACAATAGGTTAACTATGCTAGAAGGTAGGCATGGGTAAAAGAAATCTTAGCTTCAGTAGTCAGGAATTTGTTGTTCCTATACAGTAGTCCTAGCTTTTGGTGTTTTTTTTTTTTCTGATACAATTGTTAATGTGAAGATCGAATTTTAGTTGGTCATCACTGGTAATACCAAGGAGTTTTGTGCTAGTTTCGACTTCTATAGGAGTGTTGTTTAGGGACCTTATGGAGAAGGAAAGTTTAATGTGGTTTGCAGATTTAGGTAGAAAGAGTAGTAATTTTGTTTTCTTAGGGTTGAGGATGAGCTGATTATACGTGACATCATAAACACTGATACTTTACCATGACCAACACTAGCAGTACCCAAATAATGTTTGTACTGTAGCAGAGCAAAGCTATAAGTATAACTTACATTATTTATACCACAGAGGTAAACTTCACATCCCTCAGAGGTAACCCCACAATACAGGCTCAGCCCTAGACAGCCATTTCAACAGAGTTCAAATTACAGATCACATCTTCAGCCATCCTAGTCCTTCTTTTCAGCTCCACAAACAAAACTTTTGCCTGAGCTTGTCTCAGGCTACAACTACCACTGACCCAGTATAGCTTAACAAGCCTCAAAGACCACAAATCCCTGCTGCTGTGGTGGCATAGAGAAATGTACTCTTGAATACAACACAGTCGACCCTAGATCAGTTAGCTGCTCTGGCATCTGACAGAGTGGCAGGGATGGGAGGGCAGTTACATGGGTGTTCCCAGCTACAGTCCCTGACAGAGGTGTTAATGTTGCATCAGGGTTGAGAGTAATGGCTGAGCTGCAGCGATATGCTGTGTGCCCCAATGCAAATACTCCCCTCAAGTGTACTAGAGAACTGGGAACAATGCTGATTATTTTTGTGTAAATATGATGTTTATGCTTACTTACATATTTTATGGAAAAAGAAGTATGAATATCTTCAAATGGTGGTAGTCAGACACCAGTTAGTGAAAATGTTTCTAAAATTACATACATTTTAAACTTATTAATGCAAATATTAATAGGGCATATATTCATAATTTGAAATAAAAATAAAATGTTATTGTCTCAGATACCTGGCAACCCCATCAGAAACCATTTGTGAGCCAGGTGCTGATGTGGACTGTGAAATGTTGTTTCACAATGCTACTAAGTTGACAGTCGCTGACATATTTATACCCAGGTAAACATACTAGCTGAGTGGTGGTAAATGGACATCAGGATTCACTGGCCGATTCTTCAGCATTATTTAATCTTTCATGTAATTACAGTGAAGTACTGTACAAATTCTTCCTTGATTAAGTTATTACAAGAAACAATAATTTGGCCTATTGTTATACTTTGGCATGAAAATAAATGACACTGTCCTCTTTGGGTCAACAGCCATTCCTGATCCATGTGATAATTTGACATTTGAAATGGCGTTTCTCAATATTATTAAGTGTATGGTGCTAGGAATATTAGCATAAATCTGAAATGTATTAAGTGCATGCATATTTGCATATTTTATTGAAAAGAAAAAGACTGTTCATAAAAGCTGCATGAGTTGTACAGAATACACAATGAAGTGACAAATGAATAAGTAAAACTCATCATTAAAGATATAGTAACAGTAGTAGACAGTCCCTGGGATTCAGAAAGGGTCATTTCCAGTGGTAAGCCATACCACAAACTGCCAACCCCCTCACAGTAACTTTTTCCGGTTAAGACACAGGGGCACTGCAGCCATTTTGTACAGATGGAAGAATCACCATAATGGGCCATCTGATTGGGTACAGTGAAGAATAATGAGGGATTCAAAGGAAGTGGCAAAATGCTAATTAGTCATACGCTATCTCCCACAAATGCCTGTGGAAATTGATTTACCCAGCGTGTCTGTCTAAATTATTTATTTCATAAGTGGTGAGTGCTTATAGTGTCTGCAGGCATGCAAGGACGACTGTTAAGAACCTGCATTGTAGGTGCAAAAAGGAATGTCAGATATTTGACCTGTAGGTGTGAGTTAAAAGGGAATCCCTAGCAACTTAACAAAATGAGTATTGCAGGGTGACCCTAAGTCTTCTGCACAGCTAAGTTATTTTAATAGAATGTCAATTTTTAACTGAAGTTGCAAACCTTAATACAGGTTTGTATGAATCAATGACTAATACTAAGCCTTTTTTTTGCCTGCAGACAATAAAAAAGTTGCCATCAGAGTTGCTTTGCTTAATATGATCTGGAAATATGCGCATAGCAAAATGCTGTACAGTTACTAGCAGCAGCAGTACTGTAGCTGCAAACACTTTTAAGACTACCCATCAGGCCGTTCCTAAACATATGCCTGTAGAATATGGTGATGCTGAGCTTTTAATTACTCGACTTGTAAATTTGTAAAACCTTTTTGCCACTGTACTGCTATTAAACTTGTTAAATATACTGTTGTGGTGTGGTGAAAAAGAATGAGTTACAAGGGTTATTGAACTCTGGAAGCATGATTTCTGTAATTAGATCTGAATATGATTCTCAGCATATTAAAACTAATAAAATGAACACAGAAGAAATATGTGCACAATTCCCGGCTCCACTAAGTCTCCTCTTCAGTTTTTCCCTTGAAACTAGTCTCTCAACCTAAGCACTCAAAAAGTATCCTACAGTCCAGCACTTGCTCAGACCTAATAGCAAGCACTAGTATACCCCGACACTTGATTGCCCAGCAGGGCAAGGCTCTTTACTCCCCCCTCACCAACCAAGCGACTAAGTAGCTCACCCTACTGTTCAGGCATGACCAAAGGGCAACTTCAGGTGTACTCTACAGTCCAGCTGGTGGACCTGGGTATCCTGAGGCAATGTTACAACTGCCTCGTACACAGACAATCCTCTCCTCCTACCACAAAACACTAACATATGCGAGAGATGCAATTATACAGCCAAACTGGAGGCTAAGGTCTCTCCACCCAAGACTGGAACAGACAGTCATGAGGAGAAGGTTAACACTTGCACCACACCTCCAGCCTCATATAGATCTACTAAACCAGCATTGGCAAAAAATACACATAAATACACTAAATCATACTCGGAAACTCTAAATAAAAACCTGCAAAAGCATCCGAGAACTCCAAAGCAGACACCCAAAAAACCTGCACCTCCCATCACAAACCAGACAACACATAAAACACAAAATCAATGTGCCGCACAATCACAGCCCTTAAGGTGAAGTAACATACCTAACACACTAGTAATAGCTGACTCTATAGTCAGGCACACTGACATCCCACTCACTAGGTTGGACAAGTAGAAGGTTACTGTTAGATGCCTGTTGGGAGCCAGAATCTGCCATATAACACAAGCACCCAGGTCACTCCAGAACAAGTACAAATATGACTCTATCATTGTTCATGTTGGTGTGAATGACCTGAGATGTACCTCCCTGGACTACATGAAAAGAGACATGGAAGAGCTCTCTGATCATGTAGCACAGGCGGGTATGAACCTGACCCTGAGTAGCATCCTGCCCTCACCAAGAATGATACCTCAGTATAAAGAAAAAAGTGATCAATTTCAACAATTGGCTAAGCTTCTGGTGTCATTCAAAGGGGATCCAGTGTCTGTCAGCCTGGGACAACATGCTCGTCAAGCTGCGTTGCTTCGCAAGATACGGCTTGCACCTGTCACCCCTAGGCTTTCTAATACTGGCCAAGGTGCTTTCTGCCCCCATAGTACCTTTTTTAGGTAAGGCTCAAAAGTCAAACCCACCTCCATAAACAGCACAAATAAAAAAATGAGGGTTATGCTACTCAATGCCAGAAGTTTAAATCTCAAAATGCATGCGCTCAAAGCACTCCTCACAATGGAGAATGTCGACATCTATGCAGTAACTGAAACCTGGTTCAAGGCTCCAGAGAGCACTCCTGCACTACCGGGCTACAACTCATACCACACATTTCGGCCACAGAACATGGACCGAAACACAAAAGGAGGGGGTGTATCTATATTCATCAAGGATACCTACACCTCCAGGTTAGTGGCGCAGCATGATACCTCTGAGATCATCCATGTGCAACTAACATTGGGCAAATCTGCAATGCAAAGTGTGGCCTGTACAGATCACCCTCCATGACCCAGGATGACCACTCTGCCTTTCTGGAGACACTGAAAAACATGAAGGTCCTACCGAACACTCTGATATTGGGTGATTTCAATTACCCTACCATTAACTGAGAAAACTACTTGAGTACAAACTCCCAGGCTCAGCACTTCCTGGAATTTATCAACTCAAATGCCCTGGATCAGCTGGTAAACTCCCCTACCAGAGGTGAAAACATATTGGACCTGGTCATCACCAACATGGGCTACAGGTGTTCCGCACCAGAGGTCAACCTGTCACTGGTTAGATCAGACCATAAACTAATCACTCTGGATGTCCACACCCCACCACCACCCCAACCAAGGAAACCACAGTGAAAAACTTTTCTAAAGCAAACTTCACCTTACTTAAGACAGAGATGGTAAGTTTCACAGCCCCCACGCTAAAGGATAATGCTGCCCAAGATGCAGAATCCTTTACAAATGCACTCTATGAGCACCTACAAGGATGCATGGATCATGCCATCCCTAGCAAAACCAAGACTCACTCCCCTAAGAGAAGGAAACCAGTCTGGTGGACCCCTGCCATAAAGAGGTCATACAATAAAAGGGGGAAACTAGTTCAGAAAAAAGCAAATCCCAAGAAGGAAAACATCCATGATCAGTATCAGTAAGAAACTAAGATCCGTCATAAAATCATCCAAGGCTAACTTCGAAAGAAAAATAGCAAAGGATTCGAAAGATAACCACAAAGCCTTGTTTGGCTATGTCAAGAATCTAAGTGGCAAATCACAGATATGCTCTGAGCTAGTGCAAAATAGCACAAAATATACTGAACCGACTGATATTGCCAACATCCTGGCAGATAGATTCAGTGCAAACTTCACCCCCTGTCACCTCCAAAAGGGCCCACAACAATACTGGAAAAGGGTAGTGTCCCAGAAATCACAGATGCACAGGTGAAAACATCCCTTTCAAAAGTCAAAAACACAGTGTCAGTGGGGCCAGATGGTGTCCCAGGATGCGTCTTGCATGAACTACAGAATGAACTAACCCCCCACCTAAATAGCCTCTCCACAGGCTACGTGTCTATAGAATGGAGCACAGCAATGGTTATTCCACTCCACAAAGGAGGGGCCACAACTGACTCTGGTAACTATGGCCCCATAAGCCTGACTAGCCTGGTCTGCAAGGCTATGGAGCGCATCATCATGGAACTCATTAACAAAAATTTTGGGAACCTCCAAACACTTAACCTGACCCAGTTTGACTTTGTTAAGGGCAGATTATGCCTACTAAACTTGGTTGACTTCTTTGAGACAGTCACCAAGGCCATAGACGAGGGAAAGGTGGTTCACACAGCCTACCATGACCTCGCCAAGGTGTTCAACACCATTCCTCACTCAGGTATTATAGAAAAACTCACCAGCCTGAACATAAACCCCTACGTCACGAGATGGGTTGCCAACTGGCTTACAGACAGAACTCATGCAGTAAGAATAGCAGGCTCCAGGTCCGACTCTAAACCAGTCACAAGTGGTGTCCAGCAAGGCTCGGTCCTGGGACTCCTACTGTTCGGTATATACTTCTCAGAAGTACAGGCAAACACAGGAGGACTATGGCTAAGCAAGTTCGCTGATGACTGCAAACTGGGAGCCATAATTGACTCTCCAGCTGACACGGACATCCTCTAAAAAGGCCTTACTGAGACGGACACCTGGTGTCAAAGTCATGGCCTCAAGCTAAATGCCAAAAATTGCATAGTCATCCCATTTGGGAAAAACAAAACACCCACGAATTACCACATAGGTGGCAGCCCCCTTAATACAGAAGAGGTAATAAGAGATCTGGGGACCCAGGTAGATAGTAATCTCTCCTTTGACAATAATATTGCCAAAGTAGTTAGGAAATCCTTCTATGTGGCCCATCTAATTACTAAAGGGTTCGCATCTAGAAATAAAGAGGTTATAGTGCCCCTCTACTCGTCGCTCATCAGAACAATCATTGAGTACAATTCCCCATTTGGGATGTACCTCACAAGACACTTCCAACAGCTAGAAAGACCACAGAAGTACCTCACCAAGAGGATTACTGGCCTCAAACATATGTCCTATGCAGACCGACTGAAAAAACTCCGGCTGTACTCAGTGGCATATCACTTACTCAGAGGTGATCTCTGCCTGACTTACAAAGCCATGTCCAACTCAGAATTGATGGACATACTCCACCTAAAGAAATCCAAGTCACTGTGAGCCACGCACTCTAGTGAGCTAAACCTCACCACAACAGTAAATAGAACATGCTGGAGGGATAGATTCCTGTCACAGAGACTCCCCATGCTTTGGAACAAAATTCCTGTCTACATTAGGCAGAGCCTGTCACTAACACTCTTCAAGAGAAACCTTGACAAGTAGATGGGTACCAGAAAATACACCCCTGGGATCACTTCATTGGCTCTGCTTGACAGAGGCACAGTTAATTAATCAATGGGGTGGCGAAAGCCGACACACTCTGGCTAGGCTTATAAATGCCCTCTGGCAGATAGTCTAGTACCTACCTATGACCCTGTGAACCTGTGGAGACATAAGGAAGTACCATATAATATCTGCAGACCATTTTAGGAAGAATGTTGCACCCAGTTGCTCCATTTCCTAACTTAATACATGATGTGATCATTGGACAGGATGTCCCCCAGTTGTCCATACTACTTTTTTTTTTTTTCAAAGTATACAGATTTCTCCCAGGATGAATGTGAAAATGGTGCATGTAGAGCAAGAGTCTACCCTGTTAACAAATGATACATAAATAAAAAGTAGTAGTAGTAGTTAGAAATACCTCTATTTAGCTGAAGTGTTTGTTTGATGGCATGCTTTCTGTACTCTGCCTGAATATTGCTGATATCTGGCTGCAATTTATTTTAAATTGAAGCTTTTCATTTAAAGTTTGATCACTTCCATTTAGTGTCTTATTCTTATATTCCATGGGAGGGCAGTTACATGGGTGTTCTGTTGGCGTTTTAAGAGATCTTGTCTAGGGTCAGTTAAAAAAAAGTTAGCAAAGAATTCCTTTGCAAACAGTAAATAAGCAAGCAATAATGCCTGACAGGGTGTTTGTTAAGGGTCTATATTAGTAAATCAATGTGGCAGAAAGCTGAACACCGTTTCATCAACACATATGTGTTGAACTCCCAGGTAACCGAACGGCTAGATCACTGATTTTTTTCCCTAGGGAAAAAAATCGGTTGGCCGTCACTTTGAATTTGCCCTTTTCCCCACTGTAGTGCCATCTCTGAGT
Organism: Protopterus annectens; assembly: GCF_019279795.1. Taxonomy (NCBI): domain Eukaryota; kingdom Metazoa; phylum Chordata; order Ceratodontiformes; family Protopteridae; genus Protopterus; species Protopterus annectens. Next base: position 798,090,030 of record NC_056726.1, read on the forward strand.
TAGTATATTTAGTTAGGGGGGGGGTGTGGGGGGCAAAGCCTCCCACTTTATAATGTTTGTACTAATATGCCGTATGTAGTTGGCCTACCGATTTTGTTTCCCTAGGAATAAAATCAGTGATCTGGCTGTTCAGCTACCTGGGAGTTCGACACATATGTGTCGATGAAACGGTGTTCAGCTTTCTGCCACGTCGATTTGCTAATATAGACCCGTTTGTTAATACATAATTAACAGTAGAGGGCCTCTACACCCCTGGAAGGGCTTTAATTACACATTAACACACCCCCTGGAGGGCATTATTGCACATAGAGAATGGGATGTCTGTAAAATTGTTGTTTTACTTGCTTATTTATTTTTTTAAGTACTATAGTATTTTTTATACATTTTTAATGTAAAATAGTTCCTCCGCCTAATGTTTCAGATTTGCTGTAGTATATGTTAATGGTGTTGAAGGAAGCATTTTACATCAAACATATATAAAAAAGTATTATATCATGACCCCCCCCAAAACGTGCACGCTGAATGGCCAGCGTGCACATTGTAAATCGAGTTATACTAATGGAAAAGGTCCGTCGCCGGACTTTTTCCATTAGTATAACTCTACTTTTATAACACTCTCTCGCTATGTTAAATGGGTTTAACATAGCGAGACAGCTTTAAAATAAGCAATGGAGATCCCCGTTGCTTATTTTAAAGCTGTCTCGCTATGCTAAACCCATTTAACATAGCGAGAAGGTTTTAAAAAGCAACGGAGAAAGCAAGATCTCCGTTGCTTTTTTTACTGTTTCGCTATGTTAAATGGGTTTAACATAGCGAGACAGTTTTAAAATAAGCAGGCGCGCAGTACATCAGAACTGCCGCGGATGCCAGACATCTGCGGAAGGGCAGTAAACAGGCATTATACTATGCCATTATTTAAGAAAAGTAATAGTTTCTTTTCTTAAATAATGTCATAGATAGCAATAACCACTTCTGGGTGTGGTAATGCTGTATTCACGGTTGGCTTTGTTTGGTCCCTCGGCTTCGCCTCAGGACCAAACCACGCCAACCGTGGGTAAATCCAGCATTACCCACACCCAGGCGTGGGTTATTGCTATAATATAGTGTTTAAATAATAATAATAAGCAAGTAAAACATAACAATTTTACACAGAGCCCATTCTCTCTCCCATACACACATACAGTGTCTTCTGCTTTCACACACATACATATACACTCACAGTCTCCTCTGCTTTCATACACGCATTCAGTTATGCAAAATCACTCTTGCTTTCTCTCTCACTCTCTCGATCTCTCCCTCTGTCTCACCTCCCACCCCATGCCACACACACTCTCTCTTCTGCTTTCATGCACCATTCACACGCACACAGACTGCAACATAGGCACACATACACACGTTCATCTCGCTCTCTCTCTCTTACTTTCATAAACGCATACACTGGGTCTCTCTTTATGTCTCCCTCTCTCTCTGTCTCACACAAACTTTTATTTTACACTCGCTAAATAGCAGAAACGCTGCTTAGCCAGTGTAAAATAGTAGCTTAACTCATCTATCTCTCACACTCATACAGGCATACATTTACACACACTAACACATACACACAGTTTTTATTTTACTTTTATTTTATTTTACACTCATTAAACAGCAGAAGCGCTGTTTAGTGAGTATAAAATAATGGCAGCTGTTCTGTTTTCTCGGTCCGAGCTCCACTGCAGCTTGATATGCTGCCGTGAAGTGGCGGACATATTTTTCTTCAGGCATTACTTGTACATTAATACCCTGCTGGAGAATGCTGATTCTCCAGTTACGGTACTGATGTACAGCAAGCCCATTTTCTAACATCAGTTAATTACTGGGAGAAGTTGAGAAACAGCATTGCTCTTTTAGTTAGAAATATCTCTATTTAGCTGAAGTGCTTGTTTGGTGGCCTGCTTGCTGTACTCTGTCTGAATATTGCTGATCTCTGGTTTTATTTTATTTTGAATTGAAGGTTTTCATTTAATGTTTTATAATTTTGTATCTTATTCTTGTATTACATTTGTTTTGTTTTAAGTTTTCTGTTCTGTTGGAGTTTTAAGAGGTCTTGGCTAGGGTCATTTAAAAAAGTTAGCAAAGAACTCCTTTGCAAAAAGTTAATAATATCAGTTAATTAGTTGGAGGAGCTGGGAAACAGCATTGCTCTTTTATTTTGCAGATATCTCTAGCTGAAGTGTTTGTTTGGTGGCCTGCTTGCTGTACTCTACCTGCATATTGCTGATTTCTGGCTGCATTTTATTTTCCCTCCCACCAAGCCAATTGTTTTTGTGTTCTTAAATTTTGTGTTTTTTGAGTTACCCATCCCTACTATAAATCTGATTTTGGACACTCCTCCCTGTCTCATCTCATCAGCTCATTCTACTGAATACAGAGAGATAATTTGGGAAGGCCTACCCCCTTAGTTTCTCAGCCTTTAATTATCTTCTTTTTCCTCACTTCCCGCTTAACCTAAACAAATTGTATTTTATTCACCTGCTTTTACTGTATTTGTTTTTCTTCCTACTTTATTACATTATTTTGCTTTTGCTGCCTGTTCTTAAAAGTGTTCAATTGCATTTATTCTGCTGTATTTATTTGACACACCCATAAGGGGCTCAAAACATCCTGGACCTGGTGCTCACCATCATGGGAGACCGCTGCACCACCCCCAGTGTTTGGCCACCCCTGGTGAGATCTGACCACAAATCAGTCTTGCTAGAAGTAACTGTAACACAAGCCCCCCCCCCCCCCAGCAACAACTAGAATAAAAAAACTTCTCCAGGGCCAATTACAGCCTCTTATGTGAAGGCATAAATAGCTTAATATCCCCTCCCCCCTCTGATGGTACAGACACCAATGCTGAGTATACCTGATAGAACCAAAGCAAGATCTTCAAGGAAATACAAACCTGGCTGGTGGACAACTGCCATTAATAGGCTGTACAATAGGAGAATGTAATTACTGTCTAAGAGCAGGAAGGAACAGTCTCAAAACTGGAAACACTCCCTCCTCAACTTACACAGACTTCTAGTGAAGTCCTTCAAAGCTAACTACGAATCCAAATTAGCTTCCCTAACTAAGGATAACCACAAGGCGTTTTTTGGTTACATCCGTAACCTCAAAGGTGAGGCCCAGATTTGCACTGAACTCATAATTAATGGTACTACATGTATAGAACCTGTGGGTATAGCTAACCTGTTGGCTGACAGGTTCAGTGAAAACTTTACTCCCCTGTCGCCACCACATATACCCCAAAGCATCCAAAACACCTGTACCCTGCCTAGTATCTCTGAGGAGCAGGTCTTAAATGCCCTCTCCAAGGCCAAAAACACAGCCTCTATAGGACCAGTCATCATCCTGGGCTGTGTTCTACATGGGTTAAAACAGGCATTAGCATCATCACTGAGCACGCTTTTCAAAAGCAATCTAAGTAGTGGCTTTGTTCCAGTGGAATAGAAAACAGCTACTGTCATCCCTTTGCACAAGGGGTACATGCATGGAACCAGAGAACTATAGGCCCATTAGCCTGACCAGCCTTAACTGCAAGGCCATGGAACAAATCATCTTGGGCCTTATTAACAAAGATATAGATAATTGCCAAATGCTTGACCCCACCCAGTTTGGTTTTGTCAAGGGGAGATCATGCCTGTTAAACTTGGTGGACTTCTTTGAGACAGTCACCAAAGCCTTAGACAAGGCCAAATCTGTGCATATGGCCTTTTATCACACAGTCTTCAAGAATTATTGAACCTGTGGATGTGGAAAGACTTTATGCTATTGCTTCTGTCGTAATAACTGGTGAAGAGATGAACTGTCTTTATGTTTCAGCATTTCAACTCTTCTGTATTGTTTTGTTTTGATAAACAGTACCCTTTGGACTTCAAAGATAAAACAAGCATATGCTTAAGGTGCTGTATTAACATTGTAGTATTTATACATCTTTTGTGGCTGTGTTGGTATGCTGATCTTTATACAGAACTCCACTGTATTCACTTTTTATTGGGTTTCATTTGTGCCTTGCTTGGTCTGAAACAATTCTTAGGAAATAAGCACTTAAATAAAATTGGTTCATCTTGAACACATCAAACAGATGGCACTAAAGTAATGTAAGAGTTTAAACAAGCATCAGCTTCCATTGACTACCCAAAGCAAGGCAGCAGCAGGAATGAGATTGCTGATTTCACCATTAGACTAAGTGCTACATTCACCTCTGTAATAAAATAGTTGGGGGTTAATGAAAAGTTGCCATTCTTTTGGTAAGTTTATTCTGCAGAGTCTATGCATTCATTGAATGTTACTGCTACCCACTTTCCAACCTTTAGTGGTGGAGTGAAGATAAGGTTCAGTTTGCCTACAGCCATGATACTGCTCATTCACCATTTAATTTTATGGGAACATTTGCGCTCCCATAGGTAGATGACTGAAATAAAGAAAAGGTACTTAGAATTCGTAAACATGAACTTTTTCTTCTTGCTTTTTCACCCTAAGTAGATTTATTTCTGAGTATTTTTTACATGTACTGCCCTCTCATTGTAGAATATTGTGCTCTCTACTACAACTGTGCATAAACAAGAACAAAAACTCGGGGTAGTTCTGCACAACTGGTTTGAAAGAAATATGTTGTGGACTCATTGTAAAGTAGCATAATTGTCTATATTAGACCATGCTGGGTCCAAGTAGTGTAGAACTGTCTCTGGAGAGGTAAGAGGTCTTGGTGTGGTCCAAATAATACAGAGTGTGTCCAGGGTGGTCAGGTTGTTCAGTAACCAATAGTAAATAAAGATAATGCCACATTGTTGTGATTTAGAGTATGGGGAAGTGTAAAAATAAAAGACAGAAACCATGGTATTGGATTTTAGAAATTAATTAATTAATTAATTAATTTATTTACATTTGTTGACCAGGAATGTCCGACTGGACACAGATCTATTTTCAGTGGAGGCCTGGGGAGAAAATATTACAGACATAGTTACAGATGAAGAATCCTAGCAATTAAAATATTACAAGCATAGTTACAGGTGAAAAACATAGTACATTCAGTAGATAACTAGCATCTGTTCCATCCACAAAGTCATAGCAGATATTAACAATTGTTACAATAAGAAGTTACTGCCGTATAATAAGTATATAGGCATGGAAGTAGCACAGCTTGCTGTAATCAAAGGTAGTTTGTGGGGTGGAAGAGAGGTAGAGGGTAGATGGAGTGGGAGACGTTAGAGAGGAGAGTTACAAGGGCATAGCCAGCATGTTTTTAGGTGCGCTTTAAGTAAAGCTTTGAAGTGGGTGCATGATGGTACAGAGGTTATTGTGGGGGGGGGGGGCTGCTCCATAATTTGGCTATAGCGCTGGCTTCGCTCCCCACCCTGCCCCCTATTCCTTCCTGCCCCCAGTGGTCCCACCTTTATTACACTCTCAAACCCCTCCCATCTTTCCAATAGCCAACCACAGCGTTAACCCAACACTACATCCTCCATTTTCCCACTACTGTCACACCTCCTCAACTAACATGTACAAGCATACCTTACCTATGCTCACTGCATGCACTCTCCTTGCATATCTTACATCCTACCAAAGCTCCACCATTCCCCCACTCAACCCCTACCACTGTATTACTACTCACACCACCACTCATGTCTCACCCTCACTCAGCTCCCCTCCCACCAACTCAAGAACCATCCCTATGCACACCCCACATATTCTACCAACTATATTACTCAAACATAAAGCATCCCTACAACTTAACATAGTAACCCTCCCACCATACCTATTGCCCACAGAGCACAATCATAAAGTTTCCCTTATAAACAAACACATTCAAAAACTGAGAAAACTAATAACCTCATACATATCAAAACTAGCCCTAAGTGGAGACATCCACCCCAACCCTGGCCCTACCATCTCCAACACCAATCCTCATAATCAGACTAGAAACCACAACTTCTCCCATATTACAGCCAATAGAAAGCCAAGTGACTTCTTTCTACTAAGCCTAAATATTAGAAGTATATCCAACAAAGTCCATGAACTCCATGCCACCATAGACTTGTACTCCCCAGATATAGTCATCCTGCCAGAAACCTGACTAAAACCTCACATTACCAGTGAGCAAATATTCCCTACCTGTTACGGCATACTAAGAGTAGACTGGCTAAACAAGAAAGGAGGTGGTGTAGCTATAATATTTAAATGGCATCTAAACATCCAGATCTTAAAATCATCAGCTCCACAGATAGGCAATGAAGAAATAATAAATACCAACCTCAAAATAAACCAAAACAAAACCATCAGCATGATTGGATGCTACTTCCCACCTGGCCAAAACATCCCTCTACTGGAAAACCTCCTCAGCTGGTCTACCCACCATCTCCCCCAAGAAACTATCATTTAGGTGATTTCAATATTGACTGGCAATCCTGTTCTGGCAACCATCCAACCCATTATGTAAACTTTTATGACTTCACCCAACTAGTCCAGTCACCAACCAGGATAAATAAAAATGCCAGCAAGCACACTACCCTGGATTGGACACTAGTCAGTAAGAGCCCCTAGTCATATATAACAGGCTGCTTATCAGATAGCCTCAGTGATCACTCCCCAACAGTCCTACTCAAAAAATACCTATACCAAGCTAAACCTGTCATCTACCGTCAAATACGTAAAAAACTAATCTTTAACCCACTCATATTCATCTCATCCCTCAAAGAAAGTAACTGGCATCTTCTAAAGTACCTCAGTCTTGATGACACAGTTGAATTTTTTAATACTACCTTCCTGAGCATCCTTAATTACCATGCCCCCATAAGACTTTCCAGAACCAAAGCACAACCCTCCACATGGCTACAGAAAACCAGTAAGTCAGAAATGAGAAACAGGGATAAAGCCTGAGAGCACTGGCGCAAAAATCAACATCCCCTTAACTAGACAGAAATTAGAGTCAAAAATCTAATAAAACAGGACAAATTCCAATACTATCAGTCTGCCCTAGACTCCTCCCAACACAGCCCCAAACAATTCTGGTCCTCCATAAACTCCATCCTCTGAGAATATTGCTACCTCATTCAACACACACTTCACACAAACCATACTATCACTAGCTAAACAACACAACCCCCCCCTCCAACCCACACCTTCAACTAGTAATCTCCCTACTGCCTTCTCTTTTTCTCCTGTACCTACCTCCAACATAAAAAAACTCTTAACTAAACTTAAGCCCACCAAATTAGCAGAAGACAATCTCCCAAGTGAATACCTACAAATCGCAGCTGATGCTCTGGCCTACCCAGTATCCATCTTGATTAACCAATCTCTGTCAGAAAATTACATTCCCACACTGTGGAAAGTATCAAATGTAATTCCCCTCCACAAAGGCGGACCCTCCACAGAACTAACCAGTTACCACCCCATAGCTATTCTCTCCCCACTCTCTAAAATACTAGAGAGATGCATACACTCTCAGGTCTCAGACTACCTCCTTACTAACCACTTCCTTTCCAATACTCAGCATGGTTTCCGACCAAACCATAGCACCACCACTGCCTTACTCTCCTTTACTAACACTATTCTTCAGCATAAAAACAATGGCTATCTCTCCTCTGCTACTGTCCTAGACCTATCTAAAGCATTTGACATGGTCCCACACAAACAACTCATCTCTGTCCTCAATAACCTATCCTTCTCTCAATCAGTCACCAACTGGTTTCAGAGTTACCTGTCTGACCGCCAACAATCTGTTGTATGGCAGAATGACATATCTCCCCAATTACCTTGCCTCCATAGAGGTTTCCCAAGGATCCATCCTTGGACCCTACTCTTCTCTTTTTTCACCAATAATCTAGCCTCTGCCACCAAACATGGCACACTCATACATTACGCAGATGACTCAACCATCATCTGCTCAGCCCAGTCCCTACCTAAACTGCAAAAGTTCACACAGGATGCCTTTTTCTCTGTTGAAACTTGGCTATCCAATGTCCAGTAAATACTCAACCCAAATAAAACTAAATGCCTCATCTTTGAACCCACCAAACATACTCAAAACAACTCTCACTTTAACATCACAGCAAAAGACAACAACACTATCTACCCAACAGATCACACCAAATTGCTAGGAGTAGAAATAGACAACAATCTCAAATTTGACATTCACATATCCATGACCATAAAAAAAGTCCACTAAAAACTAGGAGCCTTATATAGAAATAAGCAACTCCTCACCAAAGCAGCTAGGATTTCAGTTACAAATTTGCACCTTATCTCCACCCTACTCTATGCCTCTCCAATATATACCAACCTAAGGCAATGCGATTGCTGTTCTTTACTTGACTACTTTCCCTATTCCAAGATCTCAACCCATTAGGTGTCACCTCACAGTATGAACAGGAATGTGCAAACCTGCAAACTGGCCACACATACACCAACCAATATTAAACGTCCAGCAAATTCTCATTTCTTCACAATTTCCTTCCTACAACCATTTTATCTATCATCATTCCCAACCCGGTATCGGTGTGCCTGCAGTGCCATCTGAGGGACTTATCCAATGCCTTCAACTTTCTAAATGTTTGACCATACCAGAGCCAGGCATTGCCACCCCTTAATGATTGGGCCTCCAGTAAGGTCAGAAAATATACTAGCAACAGCAGTGCCTGCTCTGGTTGTTTCTCCACAATTTCTGCCATGAAATATATAAATCTCTAGTCTACTTATCCCATGTCCTGGCCAGAAATCCCAGCTTAAGCCGCTCACCGTGGGCAGCCAAGGATACTGTCAAATCCTCAGCAGTGGATTCCACCACTGCTATCCTGTGTGTTCCATCCAAGTCTAAAAGATCAAACAAATCCACAAATTCTCCCACCAGATCTTCTCCATTGAGAGAGGAATGTGTGGTGTAATGATTGCTCAATGCTCATTTGACTCCCATGCTAACACTTGTTGTGAATCCCCTCCCCCATTCTGGGCCAGTACTTTGCCTGAAATCCAGCTCATCTATCTGTTCCAACCATAGCAAACTGCCTGCTTCATTCACAGCCTCTTGGGACCCTTGCAACTGACCTGTTGCCTCTGCTGTCACTTTCCCTCCCCTCAATAATTCCTGCAATCCCACCCTGCCTTCCACAACAAGCTCCTGCAGCAGACCATTCAACTAACTATTTTCTGCCTGCTCAACCCTCATTTCCTCATCAGCATTCATAATAGACCCATTACCTGCAGAAGGTTGAGGCAACACTGGAACTTCTTCTGCTCCACCTTTCAACTTGCCAGACTTTTCTGCCCACAATTCCCACCTCCCCCCACTTCTGGGAGCACTCCACCAATGGACTTCTGAAATTTTCTTCCTCCAGCCTCTGGCCTATTTGGGCTGCTGACTGACTGGCTAATGTGGTGTTGAAGCTACCTGATGGAGAAAGTGGCCATCTGGACCTGGAGCTTCACCCATTCCTTCCTTATCTTTTCCATGCTCGCAAACTTATTAAAATAAAGAAGGACACGTACATTGCCCTTGGACAACATTGACCTTTGGTTAATAATATTATAGCCCCACATAGATACCGATCTATACCCTAGCTATTCTCCCCAACACACACTCTTCCTTCTGCTGCCTAACCCAGCTACCTATTACATATATTTTCTTTACTATACTTTACCTGTCAAAATCTAAGTAATTGGGCAAGCATGGAACTTACTCCCTACCATCTATTTCCATTATATATCTAACTAAAATATGTATGTTTAACTCTAATGCCTCATAGCAACCAGTGCTAAGGCAGCCCTCTCAATTGTCTCCCTTGATGATGCATCACCACACTTATTTAAAAGTATGTGTTATATCCCTTTTCAAACCTTTTTGTTCTCTCTCTTTTTAATTTTCTTAATTAATAAAAGCAACAAATTCCACCCAGGCCATTTGTTGTGTTATTATCTGTCTTATTATTATTATTATTATTATTATTATTATTATTATTATTATTATTATTATTACTAACAGCTACCTGCCTACTCCCAAGTACTGTAGCCCCCACTCCTTCATCTGGTCCCCTTCTCCTCAACCTCTGAATATCCTCCCCCCTCAGGCTGCTCGCTTCTAAAACCACAGCTCACCAGCCCCCTCATGGATGACAGTCCCTTCCACTTCAGAACCTGAGACAATTATGTGATACCTCTCTGTCTCTCCCTCTCTCTTTTTTTTTTTTTTTTATTTTTTTTTTGCAGGACCAAACCATCACCAGTTCAGTAGTTACACACCACTCGGGGAGAAAAGAGAAAAAGGGGAAAGAGATTTGGGCTTGAAAACCAGGTTAAACAAAGCACATCAGCATCAGCCCAGACACTTAACAACATTTCTCTCCAACTCTTCCTAATAGCTGCCTGTAAACAGACCTTCTAAACTTCTAAACCCATAGTCTTCCCTTTTCATCCCTCCTATCAGCATTTATATTACATATGGACAAATGTTGAAACAGTGATATATGACAATGACCTAAATATGTCGATAATGTCGTAAGAAAAAAAAAACATCAAAACAAAAAAACAAACAAAAAACAAAATAAATGCAAAGCCCACAACCCCCAACCACAACCCCCACAACCTCCAGAACAGCACTACGATTGCACTCAGTATAAAAACACCAATGTCTGTGTCTGCATGTAGTCTCATTCCATTGAACTGTTCGCATTCATTCCTCGGATTCAGGAGTCAATCGGTATGTATTGTTTTCGATTTTCACTGTATGATCACGTAATATAGACCCCGTCCTGAACTGCTCACCAATATTGATTTTAATTGTCCCTAACACATCGCCTACAATGCCAGCAGCGTTGAGCTGCCAGGGCTGCCATGACTGTAAAGCCTTAGGCTCACATGTTCACACACACCACTCATCCACATATTTATATATGTTGTTTTTATTTATTTATTTTTTTTTTATTTATTTTTTTTGACTGGGTTAGTCTCTTTATATATATATGTCCATTTTCTGTCAGTAGAAAAGGTAGGAGAAAAGCTCCAAAAGAAAAAGAGATAAAAGAAACAGAACAAAAAAAATAGATGCTATATACATTCAAAAAAAAACAAACAATACTATACAGCAGTATACACAGTTATTTTCAGCAGTGTTATATATATATATATACACACACACACACACACACACACACACACACATGCATACACACACACACACACACACACACACACACACACACACACACACACACACACACACACTCATATATAGGTTATTGCTCACACATGGATAGGTATAGTTAGATGGTGTTGTTTGTGTTGTCCAGGACAGATGGGGTGGAGAAATAGTAAGTGGATGAGGCTTCTGGGGTCAATTACAGCTGCATAGATGGTTGGTGAAGAGGTATGTTTCAAGTAGGCTTTCGAAGGAGGGTGTGGAGTTTTGTAGTCTGAGGTCAGAGGTTGTTCCATATTTTTGCTATTTCATGGGCAAATAGTGATTTTCCCGGAGTTGTTTTTGCATGTGATGGTTTCGATTAAGGCTTTGTTGAAGGATCGAAGTTGTCTATTTGAATTGTAGAAGTTCAGCATGCCAGTCAGGTTGGGGGTTTTCTCGAGATAGTACAGAATTAGATGAGCTAGGCTGAGTTGATGGTACCTTAATAGGTTCAGAAATTCAAGCCAGTGCAAGGCTTGTAGGAAAGGCAGTGGTGGTATTGTGATTTGGCATTGGTAATGAATCTAACAATTTTGTTGTAACAGATGGAAAGTTTATTAAGGTCAGTTTTGTAAAGATTATTTAGAACTGGGGATGCATAAAGTAGAGTAAATAGGACGTGGGTCCTGGCTATTGCAATTCGAGATTTGGTGGTTAGATAGAGGGAACCTAGCTTTCTGTGGACTTTGGTAATGGTTGTTGATATGTGCTTTGTGAATTTGAGTTGGTGGGTCAATGGTAACTCCTAGGAGTTTAGCCTCAGTGACCGGGGTGATTGGGGTTTTGTTGGAGAGTATAGAGAAGGTAAGGTTGCTCATTCTAGTAAAGAGGAATAGCATTAGTTGTGTTTTCTTGGGATTTAGTATGAGTTGTGAGTTGTTAAGCCAGTTCTCTATTTCAGAGAAGGCTTCTTGGGCTTTTTGTTGGAGAAGTTGGATGTGGGTGAAGTGCATATGAGAGTTGTGTTGTCAGCATATTGGACTATGTCAGCTTTAGAGGTAGATGAGTGGAGCTGGTTTGTGAAGATATTAAAAAGAAGGGGTCCTTGGACTGATCCTTGCTGGATCCTAAGGAGGTTGGGAGTAGGAGGGAATAGAGAGTTATGCCATTTGACGGATTGTTGGCAGTTATCCAAACAGCTGTTAAACCAGAGGAGGGTGGGGTTGTTAAGGTTGAGATCAGAGAGACAAGACAGTAGTTTATTATGTGAGACTGTGTTGAATGCCTTGGATAAATCTAGGATGGTAGCTGAGACAAATTTACCTAGATTCCTGTGGGAGTTTATAGTATTGGTGAATTTGAGTAGGGCAGTGGTGGTGCTGTGTGATGGGCGAAATCCATGTTGGGTTGAGGAGAGAAGATTGTTGGCGAGGAGATAGGAGAGGAACTGGTGATGAATACATCTTTCTAGGATCTTAGAGAGGGGAGAGAGAATTGCAATTGGTCGATAGTTGGAAAGGTCTAGGGAGGGGCCACCTTTGTGGAGTGGTATGATATATGACATTTTCCACAGAAGTGGAACGGTGTGTTCAGTGATGGATCTATTTATTAGAAGTGAAATGGGATAGGCTATAGCTGTGGATGCAATTTGGAGGTATTCTGCAGGAAGGTTATCGGCTGCAAGGGTGGTTGGTTTGAGTTTAGCCAGGAGTTTTTGGATAGTAGAGATAGGAACAGACTTAAGTGTGAAAGCTATGGTATTGATTTGGGCCTGAGATGGTTTTGGGGTGTTACAGGAAGGGATGTTGTTTAAGAGTTTGAGTACTGAGGAGGTGAAATAGTTATTAAAGCTGGAGGCTATGTCCATGTCTGTACCTGTTATATTGGGTGTGGGAGTGGTGGTTCTTCTGGGCTGTAGGATGTTATTTATTGTTGCCCAGAATTTTTGTGGTTTGGTACTGTATTTGTTTTGTTGAGTGATACAGTAATTTTGTTTATCAAGCTTAACCTGCTTTTTTGCTTTGTTCCGGAGCTCGTGAAAAGTTTGCCTAGCTGCGGGTGATCTGGTGTGGCACCAGGTTTTCCAGGCTTTATCCCTGGCTCTAAGTAGGGTTTTTGTGGTTTTCTGGAGCCAATGGGTGGGGTTGCTACATATCCTGATAGTTTGTAAGGGAGCTAGTTGGTTGAGGATATTTAGGAATGTGGAGTTGAAGTAATCAACTGCTTTGTCTAATGAAAGGGTTTTGATCGGAGACCAGTTGTAATATTGCAAGGCTCTTATGAAGTGGTCGCTAGGAAAAGTTTTGTTAGAGCGGGTTTGTAGAAGGGAGGGAGAGTTAATTATTTTAAGTTTTTGCCCAAGGTTAAAAGTGGTCGCTCAGAGAGTTTGGTAGGGTGCCACATTGGTTGATTTGTGAGGATCCAATCAAGTATATATTCTGTTTTTGTGGCCTTATCAATGCATGTGGGAGTATCTGTAAGTTTGGTGAAGTTATATAGTGTGGTGGGTGGGGGTGGGAGAATGGATGGAGTTCCAGTCAATGTTTACATCACCTAGCACAATAGTTTCTTGAGGGAGGGATTATGAGGACCAGTGAAGTATGGGTTCTAGAGTGGTTAGGTTGTCACCTGGGGGTATATAGATACCCAGGAGGTTTAGGTGCTTATGTTGGTTAAGGGAGAGCTTTGCAAATAGAGTTTCTGCATTGTTGAAGTTGGGGGAATCTTTTTGGAGGAGTTGGAGTTCTAGGTTGGTTCTGTGAAGTAGAGTTAAGCCTCCACCTCTTTTATGCCTCAGCTCAGGCTTTGTGCCCACTGAGTGGCACACAGCTACAGTTATCCCACTCCACAAGGGGGGATCCACTTTGGATCCCAGGAACTACCATCCCATCAGTCTGACGAGCCTGATCTGCAAGGGCATGGAACACATTATCATGGAACTTATAAACAAAGACATTGGCAACCTTCAAAGACTGGACCCCACCTAGTTTGGGTTTGTGAAGGGCCGATCTTGTCTCCTGAACCTGTTTGACTTCTTCGAATCAGTCTCCAGAGCTGTGGACAAGGGTAAGGTGGTCCACACAGCCTATCTGGACCTCGCCAAGGCCTTCGACACCATCCCCCACTCTGGAATCATAGATAAACTTACTAAGCTGGGCGTAAATCCCTACATCACTCAATGGGTTGCCAACTGGCTTACTGACAGAACCCAGACTGTAATAGTAGCTGACTCCAAATCCAGCTCCAGACAAGTGACAAGTGGAGTACCTCAGGGTTCAGTCCTGGGACCACTCTTGTTTGGCATCTACTTCTCTGAAGTACAGGCCAACACTAAGGGACTCTGGCTAACAAAGTTCGCAGATGACTGCAAACTGGGAGCTATTATTGAATCTCCAAATGATGTGGATATTCTACAAAAGGGCCTTACAGAAACAGATACCTGGTGCCAGAGCTATAGGCTCAAGCTTAATGCCAAGAAATGTATAGTTATCCCCTTTGGAAAAAAACATGTACCCATGAATTACCACATAACATCAAAAGTGTGATGAGAGACTTAGGGACACAGGTGGACACTGGTCTCACTTTCGATAACCACATCGCCACAACAGTCAGGAAATCCTTCTATGTGGCACACCTCATCACTAAGGGCTTTACATCCAGAAAAAAAGAGGTCATTGTCCCACTGTACTCATCCCTCATTAGACCCATTACAGAGTATAATGCCCCATTTGGTATGTACCTCACAAGACATCTGCAACAGCTGGAAAGGCCACAGAAATACCTCACTAAAAGAATCACAGGCCTAATGCAGATGCAGTATGCTGACTGTCTAAAAAACTCCAGCTATACTCTGTGGCATATCGTCTACTCAGAGGCGATCTCTGTTTAACATACAAGGCCATGTCAAACCCTGAGCTGTTGGACATGCTCCACTTAAAGAAATCCCAATCCCTCAGAACCACACGCTCCAGGTATCTAAACCTTGTCATCACAATGAACAAAACATGCTGGAGGGATATATTCCTGACTCAGACTCCCCATACTCTGGAATAGACTGCCCATACATGTCAAGCAGAGCGCATCCTTGACCTTCTTCAAAAGGAACCTTGATGATTGGATGGGAGTTAGGAAATTCACCCCGGGGATCATGTCAGTCACCCTGCCAGACATGGGTCCAGAGAAGTAAATATTGTGGGAAGAAATATCCTGGGAATTGTTATGGATAGGCTTGTATAGCCTAGTACCAACCTGTGAACCTATGTAGCCGGTCTACCCTGAGAATGTTATACCCAGGTGTGGTGATGGAATTATCTTTAATATGTGGTTTAAGCCATGTTTCTTTGATGATGTCATGAGGATTGCAGTGATGCTGGTGCCCTAGGTCCCCTACTACTCCCTCTCCTTCTTCATTGCCAGGTGTACCTTGTGGCTGGTGACTCGCATGCATGCCATGTTATGTGCCCTTATGCACACCACTGCCATCACGAGCAACTATCTGCCTCACAGGTCTAGGCTGCCTCTTATGCTATGTACAGCCCAGAAAGCCTCCATGATCTCCCATAGCAAAGCAAAAGAGAGGAGTTAACCACATCTCATCATGAAATCAGGTCTGTAACACTCATAAACCCCTGAATTCTCCACCAATTCCTTGCCCTTTCAATACTTTGTTTTTTTTTTTCATTTTTATTTTCCATTTGCGAACAGTGAGAAGAGGGAAAGGGAAAGTGAACGTAACCTCACCTGAAAGCTACCCAAAACTGCCAGTAGCACTTAGCATCTGTACACTAATCCCTATTTTTCTCTCTCTATTGTCTATTTGTATTCTACCACTGCACGAGGAAGAGAAGGTACAGAGTGGTACTAAACTACTACATCAGTTGATCTAGTGGATGCTGTCCCACACCAGGAATGTTCTCCATGCACTGAGAGAACTTGCTCAAATAACCCCACCAAAACTCCACCCCTGTCTAACTCACACTCTGTATCCAACAAATGATTACTACATCCTAGATAGGTGTATATTAGGCTAATGAACACCAGGGCCTTTATAAGCTTAGCTTGCAGTCCAATCCAGTTGTGTCCCTGTATGTCATAGGCATTTGCTAGGAGGAGGTATGTTAGGAAGTTTCTAGAGGTTATGTGGGAGGGGTATGTTAGTTTGGACATTACTGTCTGCCTCTGTCTATCATAGACATGGGGACCATACCCAGGGTGAATTTCTACATCTACATCCTGAATCCAACTCTCCACTTTTACCTGTAACTACAATAAGCTCTTAAATCCCCAAAAAAGCACTCATAGACAATGATGTCTGCCTGGAGCAAGCTATATTTATGACAAAATGGATTACTTGGACATTGCAATTTCCAAAGACTCTGTCAAAAAGTGTTTTAACTCACTGAAGCTTAAAATGAGTTTTTATGTACTTACAGTTCACACCCATACTGCCTTATAATGTTTTCTGGGTCTGGCTTCTTTAACTCAGTGACTTACCAGCTAATAATAGGCAGTATTAGAAAGGACAAGGAATTATTAACAAAATGACACTAAAATTGTTAGGCTTGGAATGTCCGGCAGTGGGGAAATTAATCTTTGCCACTTATTATTCATATTTTCAAATGTATGTTTATATTTTCATAACCAAGAGATCTACATCTTATTGAAGTTTATGATGTGAAACACCAATGTGGGAGACAGGGCAATTCAGTGTCAGTGCTGGTTTATATCACACTATACTGAAAATATTTCTAGTTGTTTTCTAGTAGTTATGAAAATAAGCAATATTCTCTTATATACTTAATACTTCAAAAACTGAGCGACTTACAAACTGTTGCAGGACATTAAGTGAAACCCTAGACGTTGCTGAAGGAAAATGTCTTTGATATTTGCACTGTAATTTTTACATCTTCAGAGGTATCCAGTATTGTTTGTTTTGTTAATTATTCAGTTAAGCATATATTTTCATATTTCTGTAAATATTTCAGGAAGCATGTACTTACAGAGGAATTTTTGTTGGCACGTGAAAACTTATGCCTGTTTAACAAAAATTCTCTGACAATATATGGCTAGGTTGTACAGTTTTCAATATATAATATGAGGAAAAAACAGCAAGGTTACCACGACCATAAAAGTTTTATTAGGTAGGATAAGCGCTTTCGAGTTAACATAACGCTTCATCAGATCCCGTTTAGAAAACCAAAGGAGACAGTCACATTTAAACAGAAATGTTAACCAGTCACAATACCAATTCAATAAACAATGACCTATTACATTAAGAGTTCAGTTTTCTCCCTTTCAGGACAGGCTTTAAAGAAACGTTCACATTAATACCTGGATAACTCTCATATTGTAATTTTAGAATCCACTTAAGCTGTAAAGTTTCTATGTAGCTGTTTAAGTCACCACCCCTAGGGTTTGATGTAACACACTGTAGAACTCTAAAGGAGAATGTATGCCCTGGATTCTCTTCAGCATGTTTGGCCAAAGCATTCCTAACATCATGAACTCTAATATCATATAAATGTTTTAAAACTTGGTCCTTTAATTTATTGACAGTCTTCCCTACACAAAAACATAAACAGGCATCACATGTAGCTAAATATGCAAGCTGTGTTGTCTGACACTCAGCATAAAACCTAGCTCTAACTATATGTGCCAAGGCAGGATGTTCAAAAATCTGTGATTTTGCAATATCTGAACAAGCCTTGCATCTATTGCAAGGAAAAGTGTCTGTTTTATGTGTAATACTATTAAGTACCTGTTTTTTAGAGCTACATAGTAACTGTTTTAAATTACCAGAATTGTTAAAACCAAACCTAGGTTTGCTACCTACAGTACCCAACGTTTTGGAATCAGCAGTTAATAGCTGCCAGTTCTTGGTGATGCTGTCACAAGTTAGGTCGACATCATTAGTAAACTTAGTAAAAAATCTTAGGCCTAGCGATTGTCCCCTTTTTCACCTATCTTTGGCCATCTGAATAAAAAGGTTTGGCCATACCATTCCTACTTGACATGATTTACTCAGAAATGTCATCAATTTGTTTATTCTCATATCCTCTTTCCAGGGACTGTTGGGTAAGTAGCCCTATATTCATTGGGCAGTCATCATCCTTGGTACACAACCTGGATATCCTTGTAAACTGACCCTTCAAAACATTAGAAAATAGAAACCTAGGTTGCATGCTATTAGATCTTAAAAGACTGTTTTTCCAACAAGCCTTTCTATATACCAGAAATATCTTTGTATAATTTCATATCAAGGAAATCAATACTAGAATTAGAAAAAGTTGAAGTAAAACTTAAAAACTGAGTAGTACTATTTAAAAACTCTATAAAGCATAATAAATCAGATTCTTCATCAGCCCATAGAGAAAAGATGTCGTCCACAAAGCATTGATAAAACTTTATGGAAGTAGAATAGCAGACATTATTAAAAACATAATTCTCTTCCCAGTGATACATTACAAGATTATCATACGAGTTGACACAGAGGGTGCCCATGGCAACCCCCCATTTTTGAAGATAAATATCTTTTCTAAACATAAAGCATTATTTTCCAAAATTAAATCCAATAAAGTACATATAAGTATAATAACACCATTCTTGTATCTACTTTTACTACTCAAAATCTCTCTCATAGCCTTTACACTATGTTCATTTTGAATAATGGTGAAAAGATTCTTAACATCAAGTGTGACAAAAAGCCAGCTAGAAGCTTCAGTAACATTAACAGTGGACTGGTAAAGATCCATTAAAAACTGGTTAGTGTCTTTTAACACTGAACTTAATGACAGTAAGATACATTTCAACGTTTGTTCAACAAAAAAAAAAAAAATAGAAAGGGGCTGTGTCACCCACTCAGTGCCAGATACAATAGGGAGCAAAGATGGATGTGGAGGATCTTTATCTATCTTGGGAAGCCCCTTCATGACTGGTACTATAGGTTTCTCAACATACAGAAAATAATAAAGCTGTTCATCAATTGCTCTGCTCATATGCAGGTCATACAGTGTATCATGTACATGTTTAATTAAACTATTAATGGATCTAAAATTTATATCAACATAAGTTTTGTCATCACTCAAAAGCTTGTGCATAGAATCAGCATAGTCACTAGCATTCATCACAGTCAAAGTACCACCCTTATCTGCAGGAACAATGCAGATGTCTGGGTTGTGCATCAGTAATTTTAAAGCTTCCCATTCATTCCTACTTAAGTTGTAGAAAGTTTTTTTTTATGTGGAGCTTGTAAAGCATTAATAATATCCTTTTCACATAACTTGACAAAGTTGCTAACATGCAGTGGTAATTTTGGATTAAACAAGCTGGTTTTCTTGAAGAGAACTTGTTCCGACTGTTTATCTCCAAACATTAATTTAAGTGTTAAGAGTCCTGGCGAACATATGTAAATCCAAAAGCACATTGTTGATATTGGAGGAGGCCTCAGGAATAAATGTTAAGTCCCTATTAAGAACTGCTGTTTTGCACGCATTCAGATGGTACTTGGAAAGATTAGCAACAAGATTGCTCATCTGCGAGCTTTCCTGTTCACTTGCTGGCCCTCTACTGAGAGTTTCCTTTTCTACTGCCAACTGCTGGCTGAGCAGACCGGTGTTCTTTGCTTCATCTTTACTGGAAGTGGAAAAACCAAAGGAGTAAGTAGATTTTGCGGTCTAGCCCCTGTTTTCTCATAGTTCAAACCGTCCTGATTCAAAGGGGGTGTTAGAATATCGCTACTGCTTTCCATGGAGTTAAGTGGTTTGGAGATGAGCTCAATAATGCTCACAATAGTGCTGGATTCAGCTGGTAACACTGAAGTCAATTCAGAAGGGGGGGGGTGTCAGATTTCAGCATATCTGGTTTCGGCATTACTTCAACAGATTGTTTGGGCCATATGAACACATTCCCACTGCTAAAATCTTTATAATCCCTTTGTAACTTTCTTAGTTTAGTCTGTTGTAATTTCACTTCATGAGATGTCACATTAGCAAAAAGTGTCTCTAGCATGTGCAGATATTGCTTACTTTCAAAGTGAGACATCATTCCATTCAATTGTTCATCAACTTTCCATAACAGTTCATGCTGTTCTGGCTTAAAGTAATCTATTATCAGGTGAATGTACTGGAAGCTTAAGTCCAGATTTAATTGTTGCCATTTCTTTAGAAGTTGGGAATGAGAATTACCATAATTCGGCATGTATAAAACACGCATCCTCCTAGGAACAATCTGAAACTTTAAACAGGCTTCCATATGGATTCGCTGCCACTGCAGCCTCTTAAGCTTGTAAAGATAACTTTCTAAAGTTCTTAACTTCTCTCCGAAGTCATTCAGACTTCTTGACTCCACATCAGCCTGGTTGGCATCATTGGTCTTCTCAAGCAATGCTTCTAATATAGGATTACTCAAAGATCTAGTTACATTTATTCACCTTTGTTGTAACTGGGTGGAAAAAGGATTGTAGTCTAATTCTACTGGTACCCCTTCAGCCATGTAGTGTATTGAACCAGATAAACAAGCCAATAACAGCAAAGAACAGTCCAACAACACTTGAAAACCAATGCTGGAGAAAAACCAAAGAACAAAATGAAGAAAAAACAGCAAGGTTACCATGACCATAAAACTTTTATTAGGATAAGCGCTTTCGTGTTAACATAAGGCTTCATCAGATCCAGTTTAGAAAAGCAAAGGAGACAGTCACATTTAAACAGAATTGTTAACCAATCACAATACCAATTCAATAAACAATGACCTATCACATTAAGAGTTCAATTTTCTTTTTTTCAGGGTAGGCTTTAAAGAAACATTCACATTACTACCTGGATAACTCTCAGCTTGTAATCTTAGTATCGACTTAAGGTCTAAAGTTTCTATGTAGGTCATTTTTTTATAAAATTGGTATTGTGACTGGTTAAGATTTCTGTTTAAATACCACAAAAGCGCTTATCCTACCTAATAAAAGTTTTATGGTCATGGTAACCTTCCCATTTTTTCTTCATTTTGTACTTTGTTTTTTCTACAGCATTAGTTTTCAAGTATTGTTGGCCTATTCTTTGCTGTTATTAGTTTTCAATATATAGAAATTTGTGGAAGTTGTGATTTGTGTGCATTGTAATATATTAAAGTATTTATGGAAAACGCTAAAAATGCACCAGCTATAATCACTGTAAATAATATCAAACAACACCAGAATAACGAAACCAAGAAAACACCAACGAGGAACCTTGTTCTGCAGAAACTACGCACAACAGTTGCTAAGAGTCTAACACTTCATACTTTAAAATAATTGTACATAATTTCAAATAAGCAGGCTCAACCAATAAGTATAAAACCCATAGAAAACAGTTTGTTCTATGGGATACAACTAAAATAAGGATAAATAATAAATAGTAAATAAGTGTGGATAGTGAAGGCAACCTACAATATATCCACACAAGCCAGCAAAATGAACCGGCTGGATTTAAAAGAGAAAAGGGGTGTGTGTACACATGTGTATTCTATCCCTAAACTACGTATATTATTTTAATGTTTGTGTTTATATTATTATTTTAGTATGTAAATGTCTGCCTTAAAAAACTAACTAAGGGAATGGCTTAACCCTATAGGTGTACAGGTTTTTCTCCCAATGGGATCTGGCCTGAGATTATCTAAGGTAGCTTCTCAATTTTAGAACCGGGGCGATGTTACAATTACTATTAAGGCCAGGATGGTTAAATGCGTCCAAGCGCAACTGCCACTCCAGCTCCCTGTTCTCCAAAATTAAGGAAAAGGGTCCACCCCTTAATTTTACAGGTACGTGGTCTATGGCCATAAATTTGAAGCTGTGGCCTGGGTTTAGGACTATATGCTTAGCTAAGGCATTATCGTCTCTGTTATTCCTAATCCATAACCGTCTGTCAGTTTTCCCAATATAGAACCCCCGACAACAGTTGCACATAGCAATATAGATGATAGATCTGCTCTCACAATTTAGGGGTAACCTGATAGCATACTTAGTGTCCCTTACTTGGAAAGTCTCGCCAACACAGATGTTATTACAAAACTTACAAAATCCACATCTAGTCATTCCTTTCCTTTTATGAAAAGTCCCTCCGTGCACATCTCTGTGTAAGAGTTCCTTGAGGTTATTAGACCTACTAAATATGAATCTAGGTTCCGTCCCTAGTTTTTCAGCTAGGAAACCGTTGGAAGAAATAAGGTACCAGTTTTTTCTAATGATGTCTAGAATACCTTGAGTGTTCATACTATAAGTGGTAACGAAACTCAACCGAAATCATGCTTTGGTCTTGGGTGTAATTTATGGTACGAAAAACAACGAAATGTTGCTTGGATGGTTGGAAATTTATGCTCACCTCATTCCGTCGGCTCGTGTCCTGCCCTGAGCTAGCACCAGAGCCATTGAGTGCTGGGTTTTGCTGGGGGTTTGTAAAAACCCTTAATCCTTTTGAACGTGACTTCCTCAATGAGTTCTACCAGCAATTCATCAGGGTACCCCCTGTTGGTAAACATTTCCTTAAGAAGAGTACATTCCTTAGTGAAGTCCACTAAAGTACTGCACATTCTTCCTGCCCTCACCAGCTGTCCCTTCACAATGGACCTTTTTTGTTTGTATGGGTGGAAGCTGGTGAAGTGCAGGAAAAAATTACAGTGCGTGGATTCTTTCCCACACACAGTTGATGTCAGAACCTTGTTTGTGGTATCTTTCACTAGTTTAACATCAAGATAATCTATCTCCTCAACTGAAAACTTAAATGTAAATTTCAAAAATTCAGTTGAAGAGTTAATAGATTCCACAAACTCTGTTGCTTGTGCTTCCGAGCCCCTGAACAACAAGAACATGTCGTCCAGGAACCGGGTATAGAATGTAACAAGCTCACTATTTCCAAGAACCCTATTCAAGATGTTTGCCTCCCAATAGCCCATCACATAGTTTGCTACCCCGAGCCCATCGCCACTCCACGTTTCTGCAAAAAGAAATCACCGTTAAAGGTGAAATAGTTGCTAGTCAACACAATTTCCAGCAACTCAGTGGCCAAGTCAACCTCAAGTTTAGAGGCACCAAAGCTGTTCAACATAATACCAATCCACTCCACCGCCTCCAAATGTGGAATGGAGGTATATAGGTCTATGACGTCAATGGTCAACAAGTTGTTATTGTCATGGTACGGTACACGGTTGATGTTGTCAAGGAACGTCCATGAATCCCTACATATACTGGGAATTCCTTTAATATACTTATCCAGTATCTGGGTGATAAGTTTTGAACATGGGTAAGTTATGGACGACCTCCCGTCAATCAATGCCCTCATGGGGGGGTCACTGATGCTCTTATGGATTTTAGGGATACCAAACATGACGGGTATCTTTGAACAAGTTATGTCGATGTAATTATACATATTCATGTCAATTTTACCCGTCAAAAAAAGGTCCCTAAAATAACCCCTAATTCTCTGAATGCTGCCATTGACTTCATTCTTTGAGGATGCTGTATAGGCGTCACTTTCTAATAATAATGACATCTTCTCATTATATGTTGTGTTATGAAATATGACAAGCCCCCCACCTTTATCGGGTTTTAATACCCTCCTCTAGGAGTACCATCTGTTCTTTAGTAACATTGTATTGTTTAATCCTAGATCTATTATTAGTATTGTGGGCTAGGAATCTAAAATCCATTTCACAGTTGTTTTCAAACAACTGTAAAGTGGAATGCAAAGGGGGATTGAACACACTGGCTAACTTTAAATTATTAATCGTGGTACCTTCTTCAATTGGATTATCACCATCAGATAGTTGGTTGAACATGAGTTGGAGGTTCATCTTCCTCACAAAACATTTAAGTTCTATGATTTCTTTGGCAATGTTACCATTCCTACTTGGAACGAAAGAATTGCCAAATGCCAATAGTTCAACCAACTGGTTGTCAAGAGTGATGTCAGAAAAGTTATAGATCCTGAAATCACCATTATTATTTGTAAGAATGGTGGGATAGTTTGTTTCCAACACTTGGTCCGGGAAAACCGTGTTGTCTAAACAACCACGGAGAGGAGTACCACTATCTGTCCCCTCATCACTCAGATCTACCTCTAACTCTTTCTCTTGTTCCCATAAGGCCTCCTGTCGCGTTGGCCTAAAAAATTACTGTTATTGTAGCCTGTGTTCTGTTTGTTCGATTTACTGTTGTTGCTAAAACCACTCTGGGAATTGCCAAGTCCCCCTTTGTCCCTAGCAATCCCCTTAATTCTGTTACTCCTCCTGGGTTCTGGATTATTGTCACTTACAGTGCCTTCAAAAACATCCTCCTCTATTATGTCTTCCAGCCTAGTGTCATTCTCTTCTATTTGTGTTGTTGAATTAACCCTACCTGTGCCTGTACGTGTAGCACCAATTCCCTTTAGATTAAATCGAGAACCTCCTTAGATAATCTCAGGCCAGATCCCATTGGGAGAAAAACCTGTACACCTATAGGGTTAAGCCATTCCCTTAGTTAGTTTTTTAAGGCAGACATTTACATACTAAAATAATAATATAAACACAAACATTAAAATAATACACGTAGTTTAGGGATAGAATACACATGTGTACACACACCCCTTTTCTCTTTTAAATCCAGCCGGTTCATTTTGCTGGCTTGTGTGGATATATTGTAGGTTGCCTTCACTATCCACACTTATTTACTATTTATTATTTATCCTTATTTTAGTTGTATCCCATAGAACAAACTGTTTTCTATGGGTTTTATACTTATTGGTTGAGCCTGCTTATTTGAAATTATGTACAATTATTTTAAAGTATGAAGTGTTAGACTCTTAGCAACTGTTGTGCGTAGTTTCTGCAGAACAAGGTTCCTCGTTGGTGTTTTCTTGGTTTCGTTATTCTGGTGTTGTTTGCGCTTGTTTGTTTTTGAGGACACCTGTTGGTTTAGCAGTTACTGGCACAGCGTTATGGCAAGTGGTAATAATGGAGACGAAATGGACTTAACAGTTTTAATAGCTGGCTTATCGAGCAGACTCGACCAAATTAACTCACGGATGGATGATATGCAAGTTACATTTCAAGCATTTAAAGAAAGGCACCCGGAAGGTGCCGGGTTGACGGGGCTGAGCCAGGGCAGTGACAATGATTGGATTCCAGCTGCACAACCGGAACGGCGTCCTTTGGAGGCTTCTTATACTAATTTAGGCAATAGTCAGAACAACAAGATTCTCCGTGTGGGCAGCGTTTCCTTTAATGAGGACGAGGCCGGCCGCTCAGCGTCCTATGCAGGAGCAGTTTTGAATGCTCGGTCTAACGGTGACCAACGGACAGACCAGGACACTACCGCAAACAGAACCACTGGTAGGGTTGACGGGTTACCCAACCTTGGCGGTTGGTTACTGGACACTACCGGCTTTATGTTTGGGCAAGAAGGTACGTCTACTGGTACTGACTTACCTAATGGGAACATATGTTTAACTGATAAACTCAAGCTGTTTGACTCCAAACTGCTAAAACTTAAAAAGTTGCAGTTGGAGTCGGCATATTTTAAACAGTGTATTGCTGAAAAGCTGGTACCGAAGGGACTACGAAACAACTTTATGCCGTCAGGCCTTATTACCGACTCGGACTTTTTAGTTGATTTAGAAACATTGTTTCAAAAGCAAGGTAGTGAATTGCTTGACCTTATTGTTAAGTATTATGCAATACATATTGACATTTTACTGAATGACATAAATGACTTGGACAAAGATGTTAAAGCTCATCTTGATTTTAGTAGATACAGATTTGACTATGGGAGAATTTTGTCTAGTATAGACACACTTTTAATAAAATTAAAAGGTAACAAAAATAGGAAACTAGTTAGGGATAGGGAGGCATACCTGAAAAAGTCTGCCTACCCTAATCTAAAGGGAATTGGTGCTACACGTACAGGCACAGGTAGGGTTAATTCAACAACACAAATAGAAGAGAATGACACTAGGCTGGAAGACATAATAGAGGAGGATGTTTTTGAAGGCACTGTAAGTGACAATAATCCAGAACCCAGGAGGAGTAACAGAATTAAGGGGATTGCTAGGGACAAAAACAGAACACAGGCTACAATAACAGTAATTTTTTAGGCCAACGCGACAGGAGGCCTTACGGGAACAAGAGAAAGAGTTAGAGGTAGATCTGAGTGATGAGGGGACAGATAGTGGTACTCCTCTCCGTGGTTGTTTAGACAACACGGTTTTCCCGGACCAAGTGTTGGAAACAAACTATCCCACCATTCTTACAAATAATAATGGTGATTTCAGGATCTATAACTTTTCTGACATCACTCTTGACAACCAGTTGGTTGAACTATTGGCATTTGGCAATTCTTTCGTTCCAAGTAGGAATGGTAACATTGCCAAAGAAATCATAGAACTTAAATGTTTTGTGAGGAAGATGAACCTCCAACTCATGTTCAACCAACTATCTGATGGTGATAATCCAATTGAAGAAGGTACCACGATTAATAATTTAAAGTTAGCCAGTGTGTTCAATCCCCCTTTGCATTCCACTTTACAGTTGTTTGAAAACAACTGTGAAATGGATTTTAGATTCCTAGCCCACAATACTAATAATAGATCTAGGATTAAACAATACAATGTTACTAAAGAACAGATGGTACTCCTAGAGGAGGTTAGTCGCTTACCTGTACGGGTATTAAAACCCGATAAAGGTGGGGGGCTTGTCATATTTCATAACACAACATATAATGAGAAGATGTCATTATTATTAGAAAGTGACGCCTATACAGCATCCTCAAAGAATGAAGTCAATGGCAGCATTCAGAGAATTAGGGGTTATTTTAGGGACCTTTTTTTGACGGGTAAAATTGACATGAATATGTATAATTACATCGACATAACTTGTTCAAAGATACCCGTCATGTTTGGTATCCCTAAAATCCATAAGAGCATCAGTGACCCCCCTATGAGGGCACTGATTGACGGGAGGTCGTCCATAACTTACCCATGTTCAAAACTTATCACCCAGATACTGGATAAGTACATTAAAGGAATTCCCAGTATATGTAAGGATTCATGGACGTTCCTTGACAACATCAACCGTGTACCGTATCATGACAATAACAACTTGTTGACCATTGACGTCATAGACCTATATACCTCCATTCCACATTTGGAGGCGGTGGAGTGGATTGGTATTATGTTGAACAGCTTTGGTGCCTCTAAACTCGAGGTTGACTTGGCCACTGAGTTGCTGGAAATTGTGTTGACTAGCAACTATTTCACCTTTAATGGTGATTTCTTTTTGCAGAAACGTGGAGTGGCGATGGGCTCCCCTTGCGGTGCGGGGGTAGCAAACTATGTGATGGGCTATTGGGAGGCAAACATCTTGAATAGGGTTCTTGGAAATAGTGAGCTTGTTACATTCTATACCCGGTTCCTGGACGACATGTTCTTGTTGTTCAGGGGCTCGGAAGCACAAGCAACAGAGTTTGTGGAATCTATTAACTCTTCAACTGAATTTTTGAAATTTACATTTAAGTTTTCAGTTGAGGAGATAGATTATCTTGATGTTAAACTAGTGAAAGATACCACAAACAAGGTTCTGACATCAACTGTGTACAGGAAACCCACGTACTGCAATTCTTTCCTGCACTTCACCAGCTTCCACCCATACAAACAAAAAAGGTCCATTGTGAAGGGACAGCTGGTGAGGGCAGGAAGAATGTGCAGTACTTTAGTGGACTTCACTAAGGAATGTACTCTTCTTAAGGAAATGTTTACCAACAGGGGGTACCCTGATGAATTGCTGGTAGAACTCATTGAGGAAGTCACGTTCAAAAGGATTAAGGGTTTTTACAAACCCTTACTTTTCCAGCAAAACTCAGCACTCAATGGCTCTGGTGCTAGCTCAGGGCAGGACACGAGCCCTGACGGGAATGAGGTGAGCACCATAAGGGCACTTCCAAGACCCAAGTGCGATTTCTCGTTGAGTTTCGTTACCACTTATAGTATGAACACTCAAGGTATTCTAGACATCATTAGAAAAAACTGGTACCTTATTTCTTCCAACGGTTTCCTAGCTGAAAAACTAGGGACGGAACCTAGATTCATATTTAGTAGGTCTAATAACCTCAAGGAACTCTTACACAGAGATGTGCACGGAGGGACTTTTCATAAAAGGAAAGGAATGACTAGATGTGGATTTTGTAAGTTTTGTAATAACATCTGTGTTGGCGAGACTTTCCAAGTAAGGGACACTAAGTATGCTATCAGGTTACCCCTAAATTGTGAGAGCAGATCTATCATCTATATTGCTATGTGCAACTGTTGTCGGGGTTCTATATTGGGAAAACTGACAGACGATAGAATGTCCTATATGCGATTAGGAATAACAGAGACGATAATGCCTTAGCTAAGCATATAGTCCTAAACCCAGGCCACAGCTTCAAATTTATGGCCATAGACCACGTACCTGTAAAATTAAGGGGTGGACCCTTTTCCTTAATTTTGGAGAACAGGGAGCTGGAGTGGCAGTTGCGCTTGGACGCATTTAACCATCCTGGCCTTAATAGTAATTGTAACATCGCCCCGGTTCTAAAATTGAGAAGCTACCTTAGATAATCTCAGGCCAGATCCCATTGGGAGAAAAACCTGTACACCTATAGGGTTAAGCCATTCCCTTAGTTAGTTTTTTAAGGCAGACATTTACATACTAAAATAATAATATAAACACAAACATTAAAATAATATACGTAGTTTAGGGATAGAATACACATGTGTACACACACCCCTTTTCTCTTTTAAATCCAGCCGGTTCATTTTGCTGGCTTGTGTGGATATATTGTAGGTTGCCTTCACTATCCACACTTATTTACTATTTATTATTTATCCTTATTTTAGTTGTATCCCATAGAACAAACTGTTTTCTATGGGTTTTATACTTATTGGTTGAGCCTGCTTATTTGAAATTATGTACAATTATTTTAAAGTATGAAGTGTTAGACTCTTAGCAACTGTTGTGCGTAGTTTCTGCAGAACAAGGTTCCTCGTTGGTGTTTTCACTGTAAATAATATGTCTTACTGATAAAATTGCTATTTGTACAGTTTTTATAGCTTTCATTGTCCACAAAATATTTACATTTGCTTACCTTATGCTTTTTAAGTTTATTTTTTTTTCTGAAAGTGCACTGGAATGTAAGGTGTGCAGGCTGCCAGAGGTGTGACACCACATTGGTGTTAATGAGTTAAACCTATAGGAAATTAGCATTTCGAAAACATCTGTATTGGAGCTGCAGCCCCCATCACCAGAACATGCATAGTAAAGGGACTATGGTCCAACTGTCCACATTATTTAAAACAACATTTTTATCAAAATTTGAGTACTTGATGCAGATGTTCTTGGACAGGAAAAATAGCCCAAGGACTTATTAGACAATATCACAAGACAGATATTAGAAGGTAGAAAAACGAGATTTTGCCCCATTGTAGGCAACAAGCAGTTTACTTGTCAAACCATTTAATTACTGGTCTTTAGTCAAATGTCATCAGTTCCCAAGCAATGGTTGTGCTCTATTCCACTAACACATACATGATTAGGTCACTTATAACTAAGATCTGGAGTTTATTATTCACACACTTCATAAGAGGAGGCTTTAAGTGAAACCCATGGTTGGTTACAAGAAAGGGGGAAATATAAAACAAATGCTCAAAATGAACAAGTACCATAAATACATTTCTGACGGTCTCAATATTTTAGCAAGTGTGTACAGTAGATCATCTGGGTGTCCTGAGCCTTTTAATTGTGAGACAAAGTGTTGATAAAATGGTAAGAAGTTTGTATAATAGGATCAGTGAACATTATTATGGCATTAAAATATGAATTTGGGCAATGCACTATTTAAACATTCAGTAATCTGCAGAGATTTTCAGAAATGTTTGTTTTTCATAATTGGCAAAGTGAATGGGAGTGGGAAAGAAGGAGCATCGAAACCCAGCTAGAATAGAGAGAACTTAAATGACACTATCAAACCTTGGGTTAATGACTATGTGTCCATCTCCTATATGCTAAGAGTCTGATCAGCAAACTTGTAATAACTGCATCAGTTACTGGTTTTCAGTTTGTAGTGAGAGTCAGGTACATTTTTAACTTTTTATGAACATTTTTACAATTTTTAGTTATTTTTCATACTACAAATTTTGTATGCTTCATTTGCAATGACTTAAATAGTTTTGAAACAACTATTGTTTCAAGTATTTGGTGATAGGACAAATGGAAATATTATTGTAACAGTATCATGCGATGTTATGGTGCTTGTGATTACGTCACCTTTTTTGCATAAATAGTGCGGACTTAACCAGTTAATTTACATTTAGATGAAGTCTCATCTATAAATTAGATGAAAGTCCTTAGTCTGAATAAAGGCTTTGTATATGAGGCTTAGTTGCAGATGTGTTTTTTGATTACTTGTTTATCCGATAAATAAATAAATGAATTAAGTTAAATATTTAATGCAGCTAGACAGTGCAGGAGAGTGTCCTTGCATGCTCACATGTGCATAACCTCTGCTTAGGGGGCACTGTTGACACTGTTACATAATGAGTCCTTTTTGCACACAGCTACCTTCTTCCTTTAAATTGAAAGTGAGCCTGTAGCAGACTTCTTATGTATTCACTCTGAAACTGGGTAATGGCTTCATCTGCTGAGTTCTTCCTCACCTAGCAGGCTACCTTACATCTAAATAACTAGATAAATCTATTTTAGGTTCACTCATAGTTAGCATGCAGACAGGAAAACTAGTCCAGTTCCTCAACTGCCTCATAGCAGTCTGGCTAATTGACTTGTTCAGAGTCAGACATTAGGCAAATAGAGGCTGAGGTAAACAGACTCTGAACTACAGGAAGTCACTTGTTAACATCCCATAGCCTTAATCCTCTGCATTACCTGTTAGACTTTTGTGTTACCATCGACCTAACCAGGTACTGTGAACCCTTTCTCAGTGTGCTGATAGTTGTGGTGTTAGTTCAGGATAGCATTGCATTGTACATTTTAGGGTTCATATAAGTACTACAATTTTAAAAATTCAGTATTTGTCCTCAGAGTGAAATTAAGGCAGAATCTGCATTACCAGCATGATATATGTCAACAAAATTTTGACTCCTTTAAAGAAATGCCAACACAAGTGTAAGTAATGACTGTATTTGTGTTTACATCTTAGTGTTTCAGTTGTGCCAGTTTTTTATATGTTTTGCTTTGCCATAGAGAGAAGATGAGCATCTGAATTACTTTTGTGAACTTTTGGGAGTGGAACATGATCAGATGGCTCACTGGCTCTGCCATCGAAAACTTATAACAACGTCTGAAACGTACGTGAAGTCAATGTCTAAGCAGCAAGCGTTGAATGCCAGAAATGCTTTGGCAAAATTAATTTATGCACAGCTCTTCAACTGGATTGTGGAGCACATCAATAAGGCACTGCATACAACCTTGAAGCAGCACTCTTTTATTGGCGTCTTGGACATTTATGGGTAAGAAGTCACGTAGAATTTTCATTTGACTTCACAACCAGATTTCTTCCACTGTCTCTCTTTTATCCTGTTTGGATAGTTAATGCTAAAGTGTATCTTATTTCCATATAGAAGTTATATTAGAAAAAGTGCTAAAAATACTCAGCAAGATTCTGCTGATCATTTACATTTAGATAATACCCTAGTATAAATCTAGGGAGAGACTGTGCTATATCAGATTGTAGTTTTTGTATAACTGGTTTTATATTTCAATGTTCCATTGATTGTACATGTGTATAGATGTATGTTACAGTACCAGCATAATTTCAACTAGCAATAATAATCATGTAGATGAATGCTGACCGAATCTTTCATTATTTCTTATCCTTAGGGCATTGCATTTTTAAACATAGCAATTATGACATAGATTTTTCCCTCAACAGTTTATATCAAGCACTGAAAAACCCATCTAGCCAAAAGATGCACAGAATATTTTGAGTACATATATGTGGCAGAGTCAATATTTTCAGAATATTTCACCCATTACTTGTTTGTAATTCATTTCTCAAACTTCTGTCAGATTGTATGAAGGGCTTTAACTGCACTTTGAAGGATAACGGTAGATCATCAGCTCAGCCCTGTGCCATTTTGACTTGGTGTTTTCATCTGTCATTGTTAATATTTTGTTTACTGGAATTCTAGATATTCTTTTGTAGTTAAGATACAAGAAAGTGCAGTGATGTTCCCTTTCTCCCAAGACCAGAAGCAGACCTCTGTGATGGATGCCTTGTAGCTTTGCAGTTAGTTGTTGCACCTGATTCAATACCAGGATTGCCTTGGAAATACGTTTTGGTATAGAAATGTGCTGGCCACTTTGAGCAAGCCCAACTGCTGACACTTTGTCTTGACCACCATGTCCACTGTGCATTATTCAGATTCTGTTTCCTTATCAGTCAGGACTTCATGATATTTTATAACAGAAGCAGTCTGTAGCCAGGAGCCATAACTTATTGAAATTCCAAAGCATTCACCATTGTTCATGCCTGCAGTTTTAGAGTAATATGCTGGTCTCATCGCTCTTCAAACGTATTAACCTCCAGTCTTTCCCGGCCATTTATTAACATGCATCTCAGACTACAACCATAGATCCCTTCCCAGCATAACCTTCTACCAAAAACCCAAATTAAAGTTGCACTGTTTAGACCAAAACTTCTCCAGCCTAGGAGCACAAGTTTGGTAATCCTTCTAACCTCTCTTAAAGCATAATTATCCTTTAATGTATTCACAAAGGAACCTAAGCACTTCTTATTCAGAGACGCCTCTTTCACTTGTTACACAATGTGTGCAGTTACCTAACTATACAACCCTCTCATTTCATCTCTTAGTCACCTATGTCCACCAGTGTTTGGATACACTCAACCATTTTAAGCAAACCCCCAGGACTTAAGCTCTGTATATGATGAATATAGCCACAACTACTTTCCCCATCACTCTTTACTTTCCCTATTGGTGATGGTATTCATAACTAGAATGAGGAAAATGAAGTCATCTGAAAAAAATGCCAGTTAAGCATCGCCGTGGAGATTCTATGTCTCTTTCATAGGAATTGAAAATAAGAAGGGACCTACCATAAATTCCTATCGGATGCCACTTATAATATTATGGCTGTGAAGGTTAACTATTCCCTCAGTGGTTTACCAGAAAATCAAAAATTTCACAAAGGATGGAGAGGTTAAACCAGAGACATTTGAGGAGTATGGACTAAAACTATGAAGAACGTTGGGACACCAGAGATCTATGACCTCCCATCCAGAGTAATAATGTTTGAAATATAAACTGAAAAATAAAAACTAGTTCCACCCCTGCTACAGAACTGGTCCTGGGACACAATTGTTGCCAATGAATTTCAACATCACAGTACATGCTGTGACAAGCAAGTCAGTGATAGCAGGGAAAGGTAAACTAAGTAATTTTGCAGAAGTCCAACTTCCGAGTGCATTCCTTTTATTAGCTGGACTGTACCACTACAATCCCCCACCCCATTAATTATTTGAGAATCACAGATGGTAATGCAGAGGGTATCTTGTGCATATCCCTTGCATTTCTATGGAAAATATACGTGGTATCCATCTCTGAGGTGACACAATGTCAGACAAAGTATTTAAAGAGCTACTGACAAGAGTATTTCTATTTTGAAGCTATTTTACTTTCTTCTGTTGCTGAAATTCTGTTTGAGTTCAGTTTTAATTTTCAGCTAATTGTATTTACTGTTTAGGTTTTTAGAACAAGAGTGATCCTGTGCACATGATTCACTTTCAAAGCTGACAGAAGTGACAGTGTGTAAAACCTGAAATGTATCTATGTATATGACTGTTTATACATATGCACCCAATGAGAGTGGTTCTTTGATGTTGTTTATACATCTGGCAGTACAGGTTAATGGTAATTAGAGTAAACATCTATCAAAAACAAGATAGTTTTATTGTTATTTTATGTTACTGCTAATCTGTTGTACTACTTTTCCTGTTTGGTTGTAGTTCTGCTTTCAACACCTTTTACAGGCAACGTGTTAAGTGTGTTAAAACACACAGCTTATTGTGGTATGACACAAAATGATGTTAGTGGGTCTGCAAAAGCTTTATAGTAATAGTCTGAAAGAAATTACAGCTTTTTGTCTTTCTCTTAAGATATGCAATATAGGCTGGGCTCGTATTAAATCAGCAAACACTTAAAATAGCGAACAATATTTAATCAACCCTTTTTATTTGAAGTGGTGAAATCCCGAAAACATGGAACAGTGATTTTTTTCCCAGGGAAAAAAAATCACTTGGTCGTTTTCGTGACCTTGCCATTTCCTCCACTGTGGTGCAATCTCAGAGTTGGTATATTTAAGTAGAGGTGTGTGGGGGTGAAGCCCCTGCTTTATTTTGTGTTTGTTTTGGGGGGGGTTGTTTTTTTTTGTTTGTTTTTTTTAACGGAGCAGCGATTTTTTCCCCTGGGAAAACAATCACTGTTCGTGTGTTTGGTACTTTGGTGTTTTGACATATTTGGGTCGTTTATTTTTTTAAAAACTCTACCCTGTGCATCAGTCCTGTGGCTAGGCTGCTCGTCCCATCTCACTACCCACTTTCTCCCTCTATTGATGTAACAAACAGGAATTCCTCCCTTTAACTGTGAAGACGTTCTGGATAGCCTGCTTCCCAGGATCAATCTACACTACCTATTTCAAGGGCTGTAATTTACCCTCCTGCAAAGAAAGCTCAGTCTTACTTCCTCTTGTGCTCCCTCTATTGATTTACCAAACAGGAATTCCTCCTTTTAACTGTGAAGATGTTCTGGATAGCCTGCGCCCCAGGATCAATTTGCACTACCTATTTCAAGGACTGTAATTTACCCTCCTTCAAAGAAAGCTCAGTGTATGTAGCTGTAAAGACTATTTTTTTGTTTGTTTACTAGTACTTTTTGGTCTGGATTATGCTTTGCTTTTTTATTTTTCTACAAAACCTGTATATTAAATTACCAGTCTCGGTGAACCTTGCACGTTCAGTGTACAGCCTTCCTTTTGCCACTAGGTGGCAGCATTCACCCATTGAACATAATTTGCAAAGTTTAATATAAAGTAAAAATAATCAAAACCTGCAAAAAAAATAAAAAAATTCTTCCCAGCCTCAGTAATTACTCACTTATTTAACACGTTCTCACTGCCCTAAGCTAGAGAATCTATGGACTCATCCACCTCATTCTCAGTTTTCCCCTCTGATAAATAATATATATACTCTACAAGTGTTTATTACATGCCGCAGTGGTACGGCGGTAGTGTTGTTACCTCACAGCAAGAGGCTCTCCCGGTTCGATTCTCGGCTTGGCTTGGGAGTGCCTTCTGTGAGGAGTCTGCATGTCTTCCCCGCAGTTGGGTAGCGTTCGAAAGACATGCGTGCGTAAATGGGCGTGCCTTAGTTGAAGGTTGGGCGTCGAGCTGGCACCTCGGCATTTCATAAAAATCTACTGCCAATCATTAGCGGACTGGAGTTCCACTGTGGCGACCCCTAACCGAGAAAAGCCGAAAGACAAACATAATCTACAAGTGTTTAGAATAGAAAGTCTTACACTGTTAAAAACTACTCCCTGGCTGTAGCTTCTCTCCAACTTCAGGTCACTGATTATTTTTGTTGGACAGTTGCACCGTCTTGGCTCACCCACTCTGTTTACCCTGTTGTCTCACTCCGGTCCCCTACCCTGCCCCCAAATCTCACCCGCCCTCACTATCTGTACTTTTATACATTCCCTAATTCCTCCCCACCTCACTCCAATCTAATCACAGTCAGACCAATTTGAAACTCCTCCGACCAATAAAAATCCTACACTCTACTTAAACTCTGCAACCCCTCCTACAATGTTCTTCTCATCAACTCCCACATCTAGTCCAGTAACTCTATTTATCTCTCTTTCCTGTCTGTCCTATCTCACACAACTTCCCAACCCCTACCTCACCTCACCTCACTTACACACTCCACTGCATCATACAACCATGCTGACTTCCTCTTTTACTCTTCTATCTCACATGAACTCCATAACTACAACACTATTTATCTGTACAAACCAAAAGGACTCCACTCCCCTCCTCCATACACCCTCCTCTGAACTGTCACTCCAAAAAATCAATACTCCCACATCAACCTTACCTCCTATCCCCTCCTATCTACGTCTCTCTACTCCTTTCCCACATCTCTCTCTCTCTCTCTCTCTCTCTCTCACTGGCCGGGGATGTGCACCCCAACCCCAGACCAACTTTCAGGACTAATGCAACTAAACCATCCTCTCAACCCACAAAACTTAAGTCCCTTCGCATCACTACACTCAATGCCCAAAGCATTAGAAACAAAATCCCTAACCTCCATGCATGGCTCTCCCACAACCACCCCAACATAACCGCCATATCTGAAACCTGGCTCAAACCCTACATAAAAGATCATGAAATCCTACCACTGGGTTACCAAATGATTCACAATGACTGTCCCCACAAAAAAGGAGGTGGAGTAGCTATAATCTACCCCACCTCCCATACCATATCCCCCTACACCAATTCAATTACAACCATTGGCAGTGCTGAATTAACAATAGCACTACTAAAAATTAACAACCACAAATCCATATGTATCGCTGCCCTCTATATCCCCCTGGTGATAACATCAAAACTCTTGAGAAAATAATATCCTGGTTCTCCTCGCACATAAATAATGAAACATGTATCCTTGGGGACACCAACATCAATTGGTCCACCTTCAACTCAGATGCCCCTTCCCATGCTGTCAACCTGTACAACTTCTCCCAACTAATCCACTCATCTACCAAACCAAATAAAGGTGGTAACTCAGGTACCATCATTGACTGGATCCTTACAACACATCCAAGTCTCATCACCAAATCCAGTGTGTTACCAGATCCTCTCAGTGATCACTTACTTGCCTTCGCTGACCAACTCCCAACTCTTTTACAAAAACACCACTACATTCAAACCCGCAACCTGTCATCTTTCAGTCCCCAAACATTCTCAGAATGCCTTAAGTGCATCGACTGGACCCCTCTCAAAACTCTCCCTCTAGATGATGCTGTCTCCCATTTCAACCACTTGTTCCTGACCCTCCTTAACCAGCAAGCCCCCCCAAGAACCAAATGCATCAAATCCAATCCATGCCCTGGTTATCTAAAGAAGCCAAACTTGCCATGCAACAAAGGGACAAAAAAATGGAAGCAGTATCAAAAAAAAAAAACAAGCTCCCTCCTAGAATTTAAGCAACTCCAGAACCACACCAAAAAGCTAACTATCAAAGACCGCAAAGCTCACTGTTCCAAACTTCAGTCTCTGCACTCAACAAACCCCAAAAAATTCTGTGACTCCTTCTCATCAATAGTAAACCCTGGTAATAAAGAAAACCCCTGTGCCAATCCCACTCAGTCTGACCTCGACACTGCCTCTCAATTCAGTTCCCTCTTCATAGACTGTATGGCCAAACTATCCAACCCCTTCCCACCCCCCTCCCCCTAACCACAATGTCTCACTCCAAAACCTCCTCTCCAACCAGTTAAACCCCACCTCACCTTCTTCCTTAAGCCCATTCTCACAAGCATGATAAAAAGACTCCTGCTCAAACTCAAACCCTGTCGCAGTGCACCTGACAATCTTCCTCCAACATTCTTCAAACTATCTGCAGACAGCATCACCTTCCCCATCTCCATACTTATAAATAGATCCATACAAGAATCATACGTCCCTTCTGTCTGGTGCCATACGTACATCATCCCCTCCACAAAGGCGGTAATAACAGTGACACCATCGCCATCCTTTCCCCTCTGTCTAAAATTCTTGAGAAAACCATCCAAGCACAACTAATGATGCACCAAACCCAAAACAATTTCCTCTACCCTATCCAACATGGTTTCCATCCCAGTCACTACACCATGACTGCTCTTCTTTCCTTTCTAGAAACCATCAACCAAGAACGTGACTCAGGCAAATTTGTATCTACATTATTCCTTGATCTGTCAAAAGCCTTTGACACCATCTCCCACACCCTTCTAATATCACACCTCTCTACTCTACACCTCTCTCCCCCTCTCTAGATTGGTTTTCCAGTTACCTGTCCAACTGCCAACAAGCAGTCCATCGGAAAACTTCCACCTCCTCCTTCCTTCTTACACCCACAGGTATACCTCAAGGCTCTGTTCTTGGCCCACTACTCTTTAACCTATTTATTAACAACTTTCACCACTCTGTCCCAGACTCATCTGTCATCCAGTATGCAGATGACTTGACCATCATCTGCTCAGCTTTCTCACCCTCTAAGCTTCTAGTAAAAACACAATTAGCCCTCTCTAAAACAGAAATCTGGATACAATCCAGCCACCTAGCCCTGAATGCAAATAAAACAAAACTAACAACCTTCTGCCACTGCAAAAACTCAACTATCGATAAAACCTCATTCACCATACAAAGCCAGACCAACACTCCCCTTGAAATAGTCCCCACCACTAAACTTCTTGGTATCATCATAGATGAAGAACTAAAATTTGACACACACATCCACTTCACAATCAAAAATGCTCACAAAAAGTTAGGTCTTCTCTATAGACACAAACACTTCCTCTGCCCCTCTATCCATCAAACCCTAGCATCTGCTTTCTTGCTGCCCTTCGTGATGTATGGTGTCCCTCTGTTCACAAACATACACATCAGCTTAAGGAACAAACTTGAATCCTGCTACCACAAAATTTGCAAACCAGTTGTAAAAACTCGTCCAACCACTGCCACTCCCTCCTCGCCCTCAATTGGCTTGAACTCCCCAACTACCTTAGTTACCTAGAACTCACCACTGCCCACAAACTTATCTACAAACCAGCAAACTGCTCTTCTCTAGCTATGTCCTTAAAACCCTATAAATCCAACCGCCAACTCAGATCTACAAACCAAAATCTCCTTCAAGTCCATAAATCATCTCACCCACCAGGCCAGCTACTTGTCTCCTACCCCATAGCCAAAAAATGGAATCCCCCCTCCTTCGCAGCATTCCCAAGCATGATAGTTTCACAACCCAGCTACTCTCTCATCTATCATCCAAATGGGAATGCCCATGCCACGCTCCAACATAATCCCCTCTCCACCCTCTCCCCTTCTGCACAACTCCATATGTTTCTCACTGTTACCTTGGACTGTCTGTCTTCCATGCTATTCTACATAACCTCTTCTGATACTCTCTCCATACATTATAGACCACCTAAACTAAAAGAAAGAGTAGCTGTATCTCAACTTGCAGAGAGTTCTCCTGCCTCAAATGACACTCTGTATCTGATCACTTCTACCTACCATTATAAGCTAGTTACTATATATTTTAAATGTTTTACTCACTTGAGCTTTTAACATCCTGTATTACACACTCTGAAATGTCTTTAACTTGTTCTGCAGTTACTTGTTGTGTCCCTTGTAACTTGTAATATGTAACTGAAATGTATAATCTTTGCTCTTTTCTTTGTAAGTTGCAATTTATAAATTTAAATGTAACTGTAATATGTTTTGGAGCTTTTCTCCCCAGGCCTTCACTGAAAATGTGCTCTTCTGGCCCAGTGGATTTCCCCGGTCATCAAACTTAAATAAATAATAAATTATACAGCGTTCGCTAAGTCATGTGTTCGCTGATATAATATAGACCTTATAACTTATAAGATTTGAAATGCCTACAAGAAAATATTCAGATGGATGTATTTTATTGTATTCTTAACTACACAACTATCATATACTTCATTTATACCGATTTGTATAGACTTCTGAAGCTGAAACAACATAAAGCGTATAGACAATGCCGCTATAGTAAACTGTTGTTTGCAGCTTTAGTTTGAATAGGAAAGTTGAATTACTAATCACTTTCATATTGTTGTAACAACACTATCCCTCTGATACTCAGGCACAAGTCTATATGCACATCACACTTTTCTGCATAAAAATATGTCACTGTTACAAACCACAAGTATCTGAATTTTTCAGTAAAGACTTTGTACTCTAAAAATATGAAAAGGCTGTGTAGGGTAGGGTACATTTGAACTTCTTACAGTCATTTGACATATATGTACCGTACTGAACTCAAGATAGCTGTCATATCATAAGATTACATAAAGCTATAGCAGCTGGGTTTAGGAATACAAACTACAGGACAACCAGCTGTGTAGTCCACAGATCCTAGCAGTATGACTACATCACTGCCTTGTTTTTGAATTTAGGTGCACAGTCTAAGAGAGTTTGTTAGATAATTATCCAAGTAACATCCTCTGAATTTTTTTATGAGAATATAATAAAACATTTGGGAAGAAGAGTTGTCTACATACAGAGAGAGAGAGAGAAAATACTTTATGTTATTCCTTGTTCATAGGTTCATAGGTAGGTAGTAGGCTGTTGGCCCTAGGGCCTATATAAGCCGTGCCAAAAAGATACCCTGGCTTTCTCCACCCAAGAAAATTATTTTCCTGTGCCCCTGTCGAGCAGAGCCACAGAGGTGATCCCCAGGGTGAATTTTCTATTTCCCATCCAATTGTGCCACGTAAAAGGATTTCCTGACTACTGTGGCGATGTGATTTGTTTGATATAGATATAGGTTCATAGGTAGGTCATAGGTTGTGCAGAGAAAACAGTCTAAATTCCCCAGATGGCATCACAGCGGTCAAGACACGCACATACACCTGCCATCGCAAGCATCTGTGTAAATCCTTATCACTAAAAATGCCAAATAGGTGAAACCTTTGCTATAATTCTGAAAGAATGTTCACTGCTCTCTCTAATTACCTATTTTGTAGTGGTCTGTTACCATGATGACAAAAAAATGCAGTTCAGAGACAGGTATGGCTGCAGTTGGAAAGACCTCATTATCAGTTCATTAGCATGTCTCAGAAACATAAGGTAGCACTGTCATACCTGATCATTCTATTGTTCTGTGTAGCACCCATGCATTGTGTGAGCAAAGGCATTCCCCTACAGTCACACACACACACACACACACACACACACACACACACACACACACACACACACACACACACACATTCCAGCATATACACGCTTACATCCACTCATTAATAAACAAATCCCCCCCACAGCTCATCACATACTTGGAAACACTCGCCAATTCACCCACGCACACACACACACACACACACACACACACACACACACACACACACACACACACACACACACACTCATCAATAAATAACTCCCCTGAAAGCTAATCACACTCTTGGAAATACTCACCTATTAATCCATACAGACACAATCTGCAAAACACACACCAAGACTCTTTTTTCATTGATTAACCCCACTAGTCTGACCGCCCAGACACACGCACACACACACACACACACACACACACACACACACACACACACACACACACACACACACACATCAATAAATAACTCCCCTGAAAGCTAATCACACACTTGGAAATACTCACCTATTAATCCATACAGACACACTCTGCAAAACACACACCAAGACTCTTTTTTCATTGATTAACCCCACTAGTCTGACCACCCAGACACACACACACACACACACACACACACACACACACACACACACACACACACACTCACACACTCTCTCTCTCTCACATATCCACACGTTAGTGTAGCTTCATAAATGTCCCTGCAGACATGCACACATTTAGTACCCCTAGCCCCGCTTCTTCACTCAACTTACCTGTACAAGAGTCATTGAGTGACTGCCACATTTTTATTGTGACCACTTTTTCCTGCTATAGTAAAATTTTACTTGCTAAGCTCCTGCTCAGTCAAACAAATCAGAAGCTGGGGACAAAAAAAAAAAATATATATATATATATATATATATATATATATATATATATCTATATATATATAAATCGGGGCTATATTACAGCACCGAACTTTCAAAATTTTGAGTGTTCTAATATTGACCCATTTTCAGCAAACGCTGAAAATACCGAAAAAACAGAAAACCAAATTTTTTCCTAGGGAAAGAATTTGGTTGTCCGTTTCTGTTGCTTCAGTATTTTTAGAGCTGTGGTGGAAAGTTACGTGTCGGGTTCGGGTAAGTGTGCGATTGTGTGGACGTGAGAGTTAGGGTGGGGTAGATGAGTTAGGGTTAGGGCGTGGGTGAGGTGACTGTGTGATAGTGACGGACCTTAGGGTTAGGGTTTGGGTTAAGGTAAGTGGATAGTTAGTGGTGTATGTATAGTTTAGTGTATGGTTAGGTGTAAGAGTTTAGGTGTATGTTTGTGGATTACTGTTTGTTTGGTGTGCTTGTGTTGTATGTATGTGTTTTGGAACAGTGAATTTTTTCCCTAGGAAAAAAATTGCTGTTCTGTATGTTCGATGTTTTAAATTTTCAATTAATAGGGTTCGATATTAGAACACTCCAAATTTTGAAAGTCCGGCGTTCTAATATAGACCCTATATATCTTATTCATCTGCTCTTACTGTAACTGTCTTAGTTGCTCTTCTGCGTGCTGTTATCTGTTCAGTCGCTCTTACTCTGTACTTATTACTGCTTGTTAGTAGCCTTCTAATTTACTGCTGTCTGCACTTGTTTTTTAGTCATTTGTTAATTTAATTGCATTTATTTGAACTGTATTTGCCGTAGTGTTGCTACACGCTCGGGTGTGCTGGCCTGCACTACAATTTTAATTGTATTTACTGCTGTTTTAACTGCTTTTCTGTAACAAAAAAAAATTCTAAGCTTGTTTCCTGCCTTTCCTGTAACTAGTCAAGTCCAGATACAGGCTTGCTATATCCAGGACTGTTGGTAAGCTTCTGAGCCCCCCAAGCCATTCTGTGTTGGAGGGAAGCCTTCTAGCTTATCAGTGGGAGTGGTAAGCACTAGGAAGCCTGTCTACCACGGAAAGAGTGGGTTTTGGCCCTGAAATTGTAGTTCATTGACAATTTGGGCAGTTTTTACATCTCTTTATACTTTCTGGTTAAAAGCCCGTTTTGCGTTTGGTCCCCGGCATTCCTGTAACTGGTGTAATCCAGGTACAGAATTGCTGTATCCAGGACTGTTGGTAAGCTTCTGAGCCCCCCCAAGCCCTTCTGTGTTGGAGAGAAGCCTTCTAGCTTATCAGTGAGAGTGATAAGCACTAGGTAACCTGTCTACCACAGGAGGAGTGGTTTCTGGCCCATAAATTATAGTTTATTGGCCGTTTGGGTAGCTTTTCCATCTCTTTCAACCTTCTGATTTAAAAGCCTGTGTTTGCGCTTGTTTCCTGCCTTTCCTGCTACTAGTCTAGTCCAGGTACAGATTTGCTGTATCTAGGACTCTTCATAGGTTCATAGGTTCACAGGAAGATATTAGGCTATTGGCCCTAGGCCTGTACAAGCCCAGCCAAAAAGGTACCCTGGCTTTTGCCACCCAAGAAAATTATTTTCTGTGCCACTATCGAGCAGATCTACAGAAGTG
Organism: Protopterus annectens; assembly: GCF_019279795.1. NCBI lineage: Eukaryota > Metazoa > Chordata > Ceratodontiformes > Protopteridae > Protopterus > Protopterus annectens. Next base: position 798,133,618 of record NC_056726.1, read on the forward strand.
ATCCCCGGGGTGAATTTCTTATTTCCCATCCAATCATCAAGATTTTTCTTGAAGAGTACTAATGAGGAGCTTTGTTTGATATAGATAGGTAGTTTATTCCAGAGTATGGGAAGTCTCTGGGACAGGAATCTATCCCTCCGGCATGTTCTGTTTATTGTGTTGACAAGGTTTAGGTCCCTAGAGCATGTAGCTCAGAGGGATTGGGACTTCTTTAAGTGGAACATGTCCAACAGCTCTGGGTTTGACATAGCTTTGTATGTTAGGCAGAGATCACCTCTGAGCAGGCGATATGCAACGGAGTAAAGCTGGAGATTTTTGAGATGATCTGAGTAGGGCATCTGTTTGAGGCCGGTAATCTTCTTTGTGAGGAATTTCTGCAGCCTTTCCAGTTGTTATAGATGTCTTGTGAGGTACAAACCAAAAGGGGCGTTGTACTCTATAATAGGTCTAATGAGTGATGAGTAGAGGGGAACAATGACCTTTTTTTTTTCTGGATGAGGAACCGTTTGTGATGAGGTGTGCCACGTAGAAGGATTTCCTGACTACTGTGGTGATGTGATTATCAAAGGAGAGACTACTGTCCACCTGTGTCCCAAGGTCTCTTATCACACTTCTGGTGTTAAGTATACTACTGCCTGTGTTGTAGTTCATGGGTACAAAGTTTTTACCAAAGGGGATGACAATGCACTGTTTAGAATTGAGCTTGAGGCCATGGCTTTGACACCAGGCATCTGTCTCAGTGAGGCCCTTTTGTAGGATGTCCATATTGTTAGGAGTTTTGATTATGACTCCTAGTTTGCAGTCATCCACGAACTTCATTAGCCAAAGACCTTCTGTGTTAGCCTGTACTTCAGAGAAGTAGATACCAAACAGGAGAGGACCCAGGACTGAACCCTATGGTACTCCACTTGTCACTGGTCTGAATTCAGATTTGGAGTCTGCTACTTTCACAGTGTGGGTTCTGTCAGTGAGCCATTTGGCAACCCATCTTGTGACATAGGGATTTATACCTAGTTTAGTGAATTTATCTATAATTCCAGTGTGGGGGATGGTGTTGAAAGCCATGGCAAGATCTAGATAGGCTGTGTGAACCACCTTACCCTTGTCTATGACTTTGTTGACTGCTTCAAAGAAGTCTGTCAGGTTTAGGAGACATGATCTGCCTTTTACAAACCCAAACTGGGTGGGGTCCAGAGTTTGGAGATTACCAATGTCTTTGTTTAGAAGTTCCATGATGATACGTTCCATGGCCTTGCAGACCAGGCTCGTCAGGCTAATGGGGTGGTCGTTCCTGGGGTCCATGATAGCTCCCCCTTATGGAGTGGGATAACCATCGCTGTGCACCATTCAATGGGCACAAAGCCTGAGGTGAGGCTATGATTGAACATGGTACTTAGGTGGGGTGCTAGTTCGTTCTGTAGTCTGTGTAGAACGCAGACTGGGATGTTGTCTGATCCCATGGATGCTGTGTTCTTGGCTTTGGAGAGTGTGGTTTTTACCTGTGCAGCCGTGATTACAGGAACTTTGCATTCTTCCGGTATAGACATGGGCTCTTTAGGGAGTGAGAGGGGGGTAAAGTTAGCACTGAACCTATCTGCCAGGATGTTGAAAATATCAGTTGGGTCTGTATATTTAGTGCCATTGTGCTGTAACTCAGAGCAGATCTATTGAGTTTCTTGACATAGCTATAGAATGCTTTGTGGTTGTCTTTAGAATCAGTGGTGATTTTGTTTTCGTAACTAGCTTTGGAGGATTTTATCAGGGATCGCAGCTTCTTACTGAGGTTGACCAGGGAGCTCCTCCACTCATGGGATTTTAGTCTCTTTTGCAACAATTTCTTCCTTCTCTTGTACAGTTTGTTTATGGCAGGATACCACCAGATTGGCTTCCTTTTTTTGGAGGATAGTGTCTAGGTTCTGTTTGGGACAGTACGATCCATGAACTCGTGTAAGTGCTTATAAAGTGCAATTGTGTAGGATTCAGTAGTCGTAACTATATTGTCCATCTGCATGGATCAGTTCTCTAGTAGATGTGAGACCTAGAGTAGCATATAGAAATATGCTCTTACTCAACAGGTCACTTTGTTATGATAGGACACAGCCACAAGTTCAGAAGAGCCACAAAACAGGCACTTTTGCCTGTCATACTTGTAATCAATGCAGACACATTGCTAACACCAACAGTTACACACACCCTGAGACCAAGAGGACATATACATTTAAACATCATGCCAATTGCAAATCTGTCAATTTAGTATATTTAGCAGATTGTCAATTTTGCCGGACCTTTTATGTGGGGATGACGACTAGATCGTTACATGAACGTATCAGGGAGCATGTTTATGCAATAGCAAAAGGAAACACTTTGAATGCATTGGCGAAACATATTGTGGACCAAGGCGACACACATAATTTTAGGTTCCTGGTCCTTGAAATGGTCACTACTGATGGTAGATTAGGTAACATTAAAAATAGGGTTGAAGAGAGGGAAGGCAAATGGATTATGAAGCTACAAGCCCATAGATTTGGGCTCAATGACAGACTTACTATTAAGCCGTTTCTAGCTTCTAGACCTTTAAAACATTAAGCATTTTGAAATCTGTGATAGTGTATGCAATGTTGAGTTTTTATATGCCTTTTTTTTTTTATATGTTTGTTCCTTTAAGAGCACTATGATGTCATTATATGCAGGTGTTTATAATGAGGTACCTGAAAACTGCTTTTATGTCTGATGAAGCGTTGTATAACAACGCGAAAGCGCTCACACATTTTACTGCAGTTGGTTTGTCTTTTTAATAATAAATGTGGACTTCGTTTAATAAGGAAACCTCGTTGATATTTTATTGGAGTTTGTGTTACAGTCCATGGTGCACTCATCGTTTTTCTATTGACATTGTTTATTTGAGGAGAGTGCTTCACCTGGCGGCGTTGTTTCTTTTTTATCATCTGCATGGGTGTCATGAAGTTCACCACTTCTGTCTTAAGAAGCATGAAGTTGGCTTTGCAGAAATTTTTTACTGTGGCTTCCTTGATGGGGGGTGGGGGCAGGATGTGGATATCTAGGGTAATTAGCTTATGGTCGGATAGGACCAATGAGGTGTTGACTTCAGGTGCTGAACACCAGTCACTCATGTTGGTAATGACTAGATCTAGGATATTGTTTTTCCCTGGTGGGGGTGTGGATAAGTTGATCCAGGGCATTGGAGTTTATGAATTACAGAAATCGTTGAGCGAAGGAGTTGGTACATGAGTAGTTTTCCCAGTTAATGGTGGGGTAGTTGAAATCGCCCATTATTAGGGTGTGGTTGAACCCTAATATTTTCCAGTACATCAAGAAAAGAGGAGTGGGAATCCTGGGACATGGTGGGGGATCTGTAGCAAGCTACAATTTGGATTGCAGTTTTGCCCAGAGTTAGTTGCACTTGGATAACCTTGGCTGCATTATGCTGAGCAACTAGCCTGGAGGTGTGGATATCCTTAATGAATATGGACACACCTCCACCTTTGGTGTTCCGGTCTAGGTTACATGGCCGAAAAGTGTGGTATGAGTTATAGCCTGGTAGTACAGCAGCAGGGGTGCTCTCTGGAGTTTTGAACCAGGTCTCAGTCACTGCACAGATATTGATGTTCTCCATTTTAAGGAGTGCTTTGAGTGAGTGCATTTTGAGATTTAGACTTCTAGCATTGAGTAGTATCACCCTCAGTTTTTGCTCGCCTGTTTTTGTTATGGTGGTGAATTTGTCATTTGAACCTTGCCTAAAAAAGGCACTATAGGGGTGGCAAGAACCTTAGCCAGTATCCAGAATCCTAGGGGTGACAGGTGCAGGCCATCTCTGGCAAAGCACCGTGGTCTGTCGACCATGTCATCCCAGACAGACAGATACTGGATCCCTTTAGAATGACACCAGAAGCTTAGCCAATTGTTGAAGTCAATCATTTTGTCCTTCTACTACGGTATCATTCTGGGTGATGGCAGAATGCTACTCAGGGCTAGGATCATACCTGCCAGGGCTACAAGATTGGAGATCTCTTCCATGTCTCTTTTCATGTAGCCAAGGGAGGTACATCTCAGATTGTTCACACCAACATGGACAATGACAGAGTCATATTTGTACTTGTTGTGGAGTGACCTGAGTGCATGGGTTATGTGGCGGATCGTGGCACCAGGCAGGCAGCTGACAGTAACCTTCTCCTTGTTTAGCCTGGTGAGTGGCACATCAGTGTGCCTGACTATAGAGTCACCTATGACTAGTGTGTTGGGTACGTTGTTTTGCCTTATTGGCTGTGGTTGAGTGGCACACTGAGTCTGCGGGCTATGTGTCATTTGGGTTGTGTTGGGGGGGGTGGAGGTTGCTTGCATTTCTGCTTTGGAGGTCTCTGTTGCTTGAGCAGATTATTATTGAGAGCCTCCGTGTATGCTTTTGTGTTTCTATGTGTGGATTTTGGTGGTGTAAATTTAGTGAGACTGTGTGATGAGTGTGGTGTGGTGTAAGTGTTTACCTTCTCCTCTTGACTGTCAAGTTCAGTCTTGGTTGAAGAGAGCTTTACCTCCAGTTTGGCCAGATAAGTGCATATCTCACAGTTTGTAGTGTTTGGTGGTAGGAGGAGAGGGTTGTCTGTGTACATGAGGCAATTTCTACATTGCCCCAAGATGCCCAGATTCATCAGATAGGCAAGAGAGAACACTGGGAGCTGACCCTTGGACATGCCTGAGTAAACTTCTGAGCCCCCCAAGCCTTTCCATGTTGGAAGGAAGCCTTCTAGCATATCAGTGGGAGTGGTAAGCATAAGGTAGCCTATCTACCATAAGAGGAGTGGTCCCTGGCCCAGAAATTGTAGCTAGTGGCTGTTTGAGCATTTTTTTTCGATCTCTTTTTAACTTTCTGGCTTGAAAGCTGCACTTGTGCCTGTTTCCTGCCTTTCCTATAACTAGCCTAGTCCGTTTACTGAGTTACTGTATCCAGGATTGTTAGTAAGCTTCTGAGCCCCCAAGCCTTTCTGTGTTGGAGGAAAGCCTTCTAGCTTATCAGTGGGAGTGGTAAGCACTATGTAGCCTATCCTCCACGGGAAGAGTGAGTTTTGGCCCAGAAATTGTAGTTTATTTGGCCGTTTGGGCAGTTTTCCATCTCTTTCAACTTGCTGGCTTAAAAGCCTACGTTTGTACTTGTTACCCACCTTTCCTGTTGCTAGTCTAGTCCAGGTACACATTTGCTGTATTCCAGGACTTTTTGTAAGCTTCTGAGCCCTGCAAGCCTTTCTGTGTTGGAGGGAAGTCTTCTAGCTTATCAGTGGGAGTGGTAAGCATTAGGTAGCCTAACTGCCGCAAGAGGAGTGGTTCCTGGCTCAGAAATTGTAGCTATTGGCCGTTTGGGCAGTTTTTTTCCATCTCTTTCAACGTTCTGGTTTAAAAGCTGCACTTGCACTTGTTTCCCACTTTTCCTGTAACTAGCCTAGTCCAGATACAGAGTTGCTGTATCCAGGACTGTTGGTAAACTTCTGAGTCCCGCAAGCCTTTCTGTGTTGGAGGAAAGCCTTCTAGCTTATCAGTGGGAGTGGTAAGCACTATGTAGCCTGTCTACCACAAGAGGAGAGGTTTTTGGCCCAGAAATTGTAGTTTATTAACCATTTGGACAGTTTGTCTGTCTCTTTCAACTTTCTGGTTTAAAAGACCACATCTGCACTTGTTTCCGGTCTTTCCTGTAACTAACCTACTGGGTAGCACTAGAAAGCCTTCGACTGATACAAGCCTTCTAGCTTAGGAGAGAGAGACTTTGGAGTGATTAAGTATCAGTTTTCTGTACTTTCTTGCTGTACTTAACTGTTTTCCGCCTAAACGCAGATTTTCCAGCATTTATTGTGATTTAAAAGCTTGTTTTTTTCACATATTGTACTTATTTGACTGCCTGCACTTTTAAAATGTTGTTTTTTGTTTAAATAATTCATTTAACTGTTGTAGGCTACACACTAAAGTGCGATAGACTTTTCTGATCTTTTGTAGTCGTTTAAAGCTGTTTTAAGTGTATTTTTTTACTGTTTTTGCCTTATCTTTTCAAAAAAAACCAAAACAGTTCCTTGTTTCCCGCCTTTCTAAGCAAGTATAGTCCAATTTTCAGGCTATTGCTGAATTCAGGGCTGTGATACTAGTTTCTGAGATGCCCATACCTTACTTGGATAGAAGGAAGTTTCTCTGTTCACCTGTGAGAGAGGGGAGCTTAGAGCAACCTATCTGTCCCTGGAGGAGTGGTTCCAGCCCAGAAGTTAGTAGTTTATTGGCCGTTTTGGGCTAATTTCTATCTCTTTCATTTCCCTATTATAAATACTGCGTTTGCATGGTTTTGTGCACCGGGCAGTGGCGGTTAGCTACGGTTAAACTATTCCTGACTCCACTAAGTCTTCTCTTCAGTTTTTCCCTTGAAACTAGTCTAACTCTCAACCTAAGCATTCAAAAAGTATCTTACAGCCCAGCACTTGCTCAGACCTAATAGCAAGCACTAATATACCCTGACACTGATTGCGCAGCAGGGCAAGGCTGTTTATTCACCCCTCACCAACCAAGCGACTAAGCAGCTCACCCTACTATTCAGGACTGACCAAAGGGCAACTTCAGGTGCACTCTCCAGTCCAGCTGGTGAATCTGGGTATCCTGAGGCAATGTTACAACTGCCTCATGTACACAGACAACCCTCTCCTCCTACCACAAAACATATGCGAGAGATGCAATTATACAGCTGGAAGCTAAGCTGTCTCCAACCAAGATTAGAACAAACAGTCAAGAGGAGAAGGTTAACACTTGCACCACAACTCCAGCCACACACAGACCTACTAAAACAGCACTGGCAAAAAATACACATAAATACACAAAATCATACTCGGAGGCTCTAAATAAAAACCTGCAAAAGCATCAGAGACCTCCAAAGCAGACACCCAAACAACCTAGACTTCCTGTCACAAACCAGACAACACATAAAACACAAAATCAGTGTGCCACACAATCACAGCCCTTAAGGTGAAATAACATATCTAACACCCTAGTAATAGGTGAATCTATAGTCAGGCACACTAACGTCCCACTCACTAGGTTGGACAAGTAGAAGGGTACTGTTGGCTGCCTGTCGGGAGCCAGAATCCGCCACATAACACAAGCACTCAGGTCACTCCAGAACAAGTACAAATATGACTCTGTCATTGTTCATGTTTGCGTGAATGACCTGAGATGTACCTCCCTGGACTACATGAAAAGAGACATGGAAGAGCTCACTGATCATGTAGCCCAGGCTGGTATGATCCTGATCCTGAGTAGCATCCTGCCTCACCAAGAATGATACCTCAGTATAAAGAAAAAAATGATCAATTTCAACAATTGGCTAAGCTTCTGGTGTCATTCAAAGGGGATCCAGTGTCTATCAGCCTGGGACGACATGCTGAAAAGCCACGTTGCTTCGCAAGAGACGGCTTGCACCTGTCACCCCTAGGCTTTCGAATACTGGCCAAGGCTCTTGCTGCCCCCATAGTGCCTTTTTTAGGCAAGGCTCAAAGGTCAAACCCACCTCTGTAAACAGCACTATTAACAAAAAACTGAGGGTTATGCTTCTCAATGCCAGGAGTCTAAATCTCAAAATGCATGCGCTCGAAGCACTCCTCAGTATGGAGAACGTCGACATCTGTGCAGTAACTGAAATCTGGTTCAAGGCTCCAGAGAGCACCCCAGCACTACCGGGCTACAACTCATACCACATGTTTCGGCCACAGAACACGAAACAAAACACAAAAGGAGGGGGTATATCCATATTCATCAAGGATACCTACACCTCCAGGTTAGTGGTGCAGCATGATACCTCTGAGATCATCCATGTGCAACTAACATCGGGCAAATCTGCAATGCAAATTGTGGTCTGCTACAGATCACCCTCCATGACCCAGGACCACCACTCCACCTTTCTGGAGACACTGGAAAACATGAAGGTTTTACCAAACACCCTGATATTGGGCGATTTCAATTACCCTACCATTCACTGGGAAAACTACTCGAGTACAAATTCCCAGGCCCAGCGCTTCCTGGAATTCATCAACTCAAATGCTCTGGATCAGCTGGTAAACTCCCCTACCAGAGGTGAAAACATATTGGACCTGGTCATCACCAGCATGGGTGACAGGTGTTCCACACTGGAGGTCAGCCTGTCACTGGTTAGATCAGACCATAAACTAATCACTCTGGATGCCCACACCCCACCACCACCCCCAACTAAGGAAACTACAGTAAAAAAACTATTCTAAAGCAGACTTAACCTTACTTAAGACAGAGGTGGTAACTTTCACAGCCCCCACATTAAAGGATAATGCTGCCCAAGTTGCAGAAACCTTTACAAATGCACTCTATGAGCACCTACAAGGATGCGTGGATCATGCCATCCCTCCTGGATCAGTATCAGTAAGAAACTGAGGTTCCTCATGAAATCATCCATAGTTAACTTTGAAAGAAACATAGTCCTCCAAAAGGGTCCACAACAATACCGGAAAAGTGTAGTGTCCCAAAAATCACAGATGCACAGGTGAAAACAGCCCTTTCAGATGCCAAAAACACAGCGTAAGTGGGATCTGATGGTGTCCCAGGCTGCGTCTTGCACGAACTACAGAATGAACCAACCCCCCCCCCCACCTAAACACGCTGTTCAGCCTCAGCCTCTGCACAGGCTACATGCCCATAGAATGGCGCACAGCAACAGTTATTCCTCTCCAGAAAGGAGGGGCCACAACTGACCCTGGTAACTGTCGCCCCATAAGCCTGACTAGCCCGGTCTGCAAGACTATGGAGTGCATCATCATGGAACTCATTAACAAAGACATTGGGAACCTCCAAACACTTGACCCGACCCAGTTCAGCTTTGTTAAGGGCAGATCATGCCTACTAAACCTGGTTGACTTCTTCGAGACAGTCACCAAGGCCATAGACGAGGGAAAGGTGGTTCACACAGCCTACCTTGAACTCGTCAAGGCATTCAACACCATTCTCCACTCGGGTATTACAGAAAAACTCACCAGCCTGAACATAAATCCCTACGTCACGAGATGGGTTGCCAACTGGCTTACAGACAGAACTCTCACCGTAAGAATAGTGGGCTCCAGGTCCGACTCTAAACCAGTCACAAGTGGTGTCCTGCAAGGCTCGGTCCTGGGACCCCTACTGTTTGGCATATACTTCTCAGAAGTACAGGCAAACACAGGAGGACTATGGCTAACCAAGTTCGCAGATGACTGCAAACTTGGAGCCATAACTGACTCTCCGGCTGACACAGACATCCTCCAAAAGGGCCTTACTGAGATGGACACCTGGTGTCAAAGTCACGGCCTCAAGCTAATCCCAAAAAATGCATAGTCATCCCGTTTGGGAAAAACAAAACACCCACGAATTACCACATAGGTGTCAGCCCCCTTTCATACAGAAGAGGTAATAAGAGATCTGGGGACCCAGGTAGATAGTAATCTCTCCTTTGACAATCATGTTGCCAACGTAGTTAGGAAATCCTTCTATGTGGCCCATCTAATTACTAAAGGATTCGCATCTAGAAATAAAGAAGTTATAGTGTCCCTCTATTCGTCACTCATTAGACCCATTATAGAGTACAATGCCCCATTTGGGATGTACCTAACAAAACACTTCCAACAGCTGGAAAGACTACAAATGTACCTCACCAAGAGGATTACTGGTCTCAAACATATGTCCTATGCAGCCTGAATGAAAAAACTCTGGCTGTACTCAGTGGCATATCACTTACTCAGAGGTGATCTCTGCCTGACTTACAAAGCCATGTCCAACTCAGAATTGATGGACATGCTCCACCCAAAGAAATCCAAGTCACTGCGAGCCACACGCTCTAGTGAACTAAACCTCGCCACAACAATAAATACAGCATGCTGGAGGGATAGATTCCTGTCACCGAGACTCTCCATGCTTTGGAACAAAATTTCAAATTACATCAGGCAGAGTCCCTCACTAACACTCTTCAAGAGAAACCTTGACAAGTGGATGGGTAACAGAAAATACACCCCTGGGATCACTTCATTGGCTCTGCTTGACAGAGGATCAGTTAATTAATCAATGGGGCAGCGAAAGCCGACACACTCTGGCTAGGCTTATAAATGCCCTTGGGCAGATAGCCTAGTACCTACCTATGAACCTATTTCTCCCCTAGACTGCTGCATTGATATGTAACTTTCTTTGCAAGATCACTTTCTAGGCTGAGGACTCTGCTAGGAGTAAGTATCAGTAATAAGTTGGTTTCTGAATCATAAAGGCTTACCATGATGGGGACAACTTCTGAGATAAGGCCTTTCTGAATCCCAGACTTTTTTTTTTTAAATACCATCTTGCAGAATTTAAAAGATGGTTGCCATGGTAGCAGTGGCTATTTTAAGTAGGATAGTTAGGGTTTTTAGGTGTTGCCTCCTGCAGAATATTTTATTGTGTTTAGTGACGTCTGTGTGCTTTCAATTTTCATAATTTCTTGACATTTTTCAGTTATTCATGATTCAGTCATTTTTGTGTTCAGACAATTGCTTTCAGTCTTTTTAAAAGACATTTGTGCTTTAAAGAATCATTCTGTGATGGAACTGTTTCATAACAGCAATGAAGTGTCTATAATTTCTGCTATAGAAATTGTACTATTAATTCACCACGTTTATGTTATTCACATACTAATTAATCTTTGTTTTACTGACAGTGCCACTTGCTTTTAATCTCATTCCAAGCAATAAGTGCCTGTCAGCACTAGAAGAATTAGTAAAATATAAGGATTGGGATGAATGAATTTACATTTCAGTTTTTTTATAGAATGGAAGAGAGAAAAAGCCACAGAATGTCTCCTACTGACCAGAACAAGTGCTGAGTTATACACTCTGCCGAGTTATACACTCTTCATTCTTACCAGGTAGTCTTCATTCACTTGACAGATATTACATCCTCCCAGGTACAGATTTAACTACTGATGGCAAAACAACAAAGCAAAAGGTGCAGTTTGACATCCTTGGCTATATCTGTGTTTTATAACCTTGGGAGGCTTATACAACATAATCTGTAATACATTCTTTATTCAGCATTTTGTTAAACTAGAGGGCCAAATGCTTGCATTAATTAATGCCAATGGTTTAAGGAAAAGGCACATAAACCTTGAAGCTTTCCTGCACTTGGAAGATATAAGAATCTGCACTGCTACGAAATCTTCTTTCTTGGACTATAGCTGCATATCACAAATGATTGGATATCCTTACTGGTGCCCATAGTGGTAATATCTCAATACATGTAAAATGAAGCAAAAGGCTAGAATACAAGGGATTACTTTCAATATGACGTTACTACAGATTGTCATTACAGTCATTAATATAAATTGATAGCTTGCTATTATACTGCTTTGATATTAATAAGTATATATTAAGAATTTAAAAGATCGATTGTTGTCTGTTTTTGTCCAGTTGAACACATGGGTTGTTGGATCCAACCAGATCTGACCACGGCGCTCACTCTGAAGCTTCTTCAGTTTTAGGGCTCTGACTTCCCCACTTGTACTTCACGGTAAAACCTCAGATCTTGTTTTCCTCCAAAAACTTCGGTTGTGTTTCTCAAGGGCTCTTATTACAGCCTGTATCCTTTTTTGGATACTAACTATTCCTTATTCCCTAGTAAGAGCTTTTATACTCTCTAGTTTTTCTTGGTTAAAGTGCTTATTGTCTTACCTTTTTTGGATAAGGCTTAATTTTTTGATGATGTTCTCCAGATCCGAAATCGTCTTGGAGGTTGGAACTGGCAGCTTCTCAGCTCTGCTCCTCTTCTCCTCACCCTTGGTTCTTACCAGAATAAGTAAGCCCAAGGCTCCATTCTGTAATTCTCCAAGAAAGGAGATACTCTAGGCCACCTTTGATAGCCTGTAAATCCCTGTCATCTCAAAGCCTTACCAAGGAGGATGTTAACAGGATGATTAAGAAGTTTCTCAAGACTGATATTCAGCTTGGGGTTCTCTTGGTACCATCTACCAGAAACATACCAAGTATTGGTCCAACCTACTCTCTTTTTTCTCCAGTACCAGCCTACACTGTAAACAGTCACATTAGTTCTGACCTGTACTGAGGCAACTTCACCAGGTTTGGCAGTCTTGGTTACTTCAACCCCCAACAGCAGCCCTGTCTCTCTTGACACTGAAGAATTTGGATCAGGGAGAGACTCAGAGCTGAAGCATCAGTACCAGGACTTAGGGGAAAGGATTGACACCAAGGCTATTAGATCTGTCCACACCTCTTGGAGTTTTGGCCCTTCACAGCCTGGATCTGAAGTCAGCTTCAGGGTCAAGGTGCTTTGGTGCAGAATATCTCCATTTTCCTTGGGCAGGAGTTAGATCTTTTGAACCATCTGCTACCTCAGCCTTCGAGGCTTTTCACAGGGACTTAACTTTGCCTAAGGAGAAGGCCTCTCCAGGCAGATTGGCTCTACCTAAATGCTAACAGGATTCTGGCTCTTTTTCTTCCTTTTGCTCTACAGGACAGGAACAGTTAGAACTATCAGCTTCTGAGATTTTGTGCTATAGTAGATTTTGTGCTATAGTAGCTTCCAGTCTGATTCTGAACCTTTTATTTCCCACCAGAAATAGTTCAAAAGAAACAGGTTTACAAGCAGAAGCATATAGACTCATCTCCAGTGTTCTTCCGCCTCCAAAGACGTCACCTTTAGTGAAATCCTTGAATTGATGAAGTAGAGAGAGGGGTGGTCTACCCAAGGTCCTTCATGTGATGAGTCCAGTGTTTTTTGGTTCTGGTTCAACATCATCCTGACTGGTTCCATCTTTTGACCCCCTCATTGATCTTATGGTTCTACAGACATGAAAGGATCCTGACATAATGAAGCCTATTCCCAAGAAAGCAGACACATTTTGACAGCTCTGAAAGACAGAAAACATTGGAGCAAAGGTTCTCCAGTAGATGCTATGGTGGTAGCAGTGGCCATGAAAAGGGACTTCTCTGAGGAAAGTTCTTCCTTTATCTTTCTAACAGGGAGTCTTGGATGAAGGACAGATTCAGGAAACAGACATATGCCTCAGTAACATTTGCTCTCAGATCACTGAATTATTTGTTTCATGTTACTAGAATCCAGAGGGATTTGACTAAGGAACTCCCTGAATCCTTTTAGGGTATCTTGTCTGCAGATATTAAAAAGATGGTGGACTTGCAGCTATCTATCCTACAGTCAACTTCCAACATAGCCATGTGACTGCTCTCCAGTACAGGCACTGGCATCACTTTGCACCATCATGCCTGGATGTGTCTTTTTGACCGCATGGAAATCTTCAAGACATCCTTTATAAATGCCCCCTATGATGGGTTGACATTTTTTGGATCCAGAGTTAAGGATACACTTATCAGGAGCCAGCAGGATGGCAAAACTTTCTCTACAGTCGGTAACCATTTTTTTCACTCCTCAAAGATCATTCTCTAGGAATCAGAGGACAGAAGAGGAAGAAGTGTTTCCAAAATCATAGAGTTCTTACCATGATTCTCCTGGGAATACACCTCATCATAGCAGAGATGGAGGTAGGTCAAACAAATGTCACCTTAGGGGCAGAAGTGAGCTGCACAACCAGAGCATCTTTGGGTCCTTTTTCAGAGAAGCCTTATCAGTGTTCTTACCCAACTGCTGCACCCTGGAGGCAGTTGGGGGTATTGGTCTTTGCACCCACAAGCATGGCAAAATTTAACCAGAGGTTCGTGGGTACTAAAGATAAATTCCAGAGTTTACTCAATTTCATTTTCCCTTCCTCATTAAAAAAAGGAGAACAATCTCAATGTTTCACTCAGTCAGTGGGAACCAGCAGTAGAAGTTTCAAAACTAAGTGAAAAAAGAATCATCCAACTTGTCCCCCAAGAACAGTCAGAATCTGTAGACTACTCAAGGTTCATTTTAGTGCTGAAGAAAACAGGGGGCTTCAGACCAATTTTGGATCTCAGTCACCTGAATCAGTTCATGAAACAGGCAAAACTGTAGATGATTATAGTTCAATCCATGTTGCCTGTGCTGAGAAATGATGATTGGATGTGCTCAATAAATATCTAGGACATTTGCTGTCATGTGAAGATAGAGAAACACTCCAAGAGATTCTTCCATTTCAGGCTGGGAGGCAGTCAAAAAGATCCGTGTCTTTCAGTCTCACCACAGTCCCCAGGATTTTCACCAACATAATGGCAGTAGTGAAAGTGCACTTGCAACTGCTAGGGATCCATGCTTTATCCTATCTCAGTGATTGGCTCATGGGATCCATGCTTTATCCTATCTCAGTGATTGGCTCCTAACTGCTACATCCAAGCATCTGCTGCTACACCATCTGGATCTTGTGCTCCAGTTGTTATTGAACTTTGGAATAACAGTATATTCTCCCTAATGCCATGTGACACCAGCTCATCAAGTACAATTTGTAGCATACCACATTAAGACCAACGTACAGATCGCCAGCCTTCCCCAGACCAAGGTTTTATCTTTGTGTCTAACAATCATGTGGGTGCTTCATCATCCCTCACCTCCAGTGAGGCTGATCTTAGGCCTTTTGGGTCTAATGCCATCTAGAATACTGATGGTTCCACTAACCAGGTACCACATGAGAGTACCCCAGTGAACCTTAGCAGTACAATGGAATTAAAGCATTCAGTCATTACATGCAAAGATTCAGTTCGCTCAGCTCTACAGATGACACATGGCCTGGAGATTATGTCCTCTTCAGTCAGTAAGGGTTGCCATTTTCATAGGAACTCACCGGTAGTGGTAGTAACCACAGATGCCTTCCTTCTGGGTGGTCATTTCAAAGGGAGGATGGTCCAAGGTGCTTGATCACCTATGGAGGCCAATCTTCACATCCATATCTTCTTCAGTCAGTAAGGGTTGCCATTTTCATAGGAACTCACCGGTAGTGGTAGTAACCACAGATGCCTTCCTTCTGGGCAGTCATTTCAAAGGGAGGGTGGTCCAAGGTGCTTGATCACCTATGGAGTCCAATCTTCATATCCATATCTTCTTCAGTCAGTAAGGGTTGCCATTTTCATAGGAACTCACTGGTAGTGGTAGTAAACACAGATACCTTCCTTCTGGGGGGTCATTTCAAAGGGAGGATGGTCCAAGGTGCTTGATCACCTATGGAGGCCAATCTTCACATCCATATCTTGGAGATGAGGGTGGTCCTCCTCATACCACCGGCTTTCCAGGATCTCCTCCCCAAGGGTGTGATTTCCTTGCAAACAGACAATGTGACAGTGGTATGGTACATTATCAAACAAGGAGGAACCAGTTCTCACCCACTGCGTTGAGAGGCCATGAGAGTCTGGCAATGGGTGTAGTCTTCTCACTGCTTTCTGATATCAGTGCCAGGTTCTTCCAGCATTTTAGCACACAAATTGAGCAGGATTATTCTGACATCTCACAAGTGGTCCCTCAATCCAACAGTGCAACCCTTGATCTTCTGTTGCTGGGACCAACCTTGCTGCAACCTCTTTGCCTCATACCTCTGTGACAAATGCAGCAGTTACTTTGCCCTGATCCTTCCACAAGGTCAATCACCGAGGTATGATCTGGTCCATAGTTAGCCCCCAGATCTCCTGTATGCTTTTCCCACTTACCTTTAATGAACAAGTGTATCCATAAAGCAAAGCATTTCAAGGCCAGGATGATCCTCCTTGCCTTCTTCTAGCCACAACAAACATGGTTCCCCCTTCCTGTGTCCTCTGCTAGTACTTCCTGCTCTGGATGTTGGATCATTATCCAGGTCTTGTAACTCACTTGTCTGAATTGCTTCCTCCAGACCAGATGACCATGAAACTAACTGCATGGTTTCTCCATTTTTAACCATAGCCAGAATTGCCAGGCTTCCCACTACAGTTGTCAAGATTATATTAGATACTCAGAAGCCAGCCACAAAAAAGGTATTCCATAGCAAATTGAAGATGTTCTCCATCTGGGTCATTTCTAAATGTTTGGATCCTTTCTCACTGCCCATTCCATCCATCTTAGAATTTTTATCTGAACTTTTTGACAAAGGTTGCAGTGCTATCAGTGTTCAAATGGCAGCTATCTTCAACTTCACTGTAGGTCATTGTGACACTTCTGTAGCTTTTCTAAAGCCTTTTTGGGAGGAACTTTTCGGGCCCTGATTCCCCCATGGGGTATTACTATTATGCTGCAGGCTGTAACTCAACCCTCCTTTGAACTTGCATTCACAGTAGATCCAAAGTACCTGACCTGGAAAACAATTTTTCTGATGGCAGTAACATCAGCAAGATGAGTTTCAGAATTACTGGCACTTTCATCAAACCTCCTTATCTGTTTTTTTTTTTCACAAGGACATAGTTTCACTTAGAGTTAATATGTCCTTTCTTTCTAAGGTAGCATCCGAAGCAAATTTAAATCAGTCAGTAAATTTTCCAGTATTTTTTCCCAGGTCCTCAAATAAAGTCAAATACATTTTACATATGTTAGATGTTCATTGTCAACTCAGATTCTATCTTCATAGAAGAAAACAATTCAGGAAGTCTGATCAGTGTTTTATGCCTTTTTGAAACAAAAATTAGGAAAACCTGTCACTAAAATCAACCTTTCAAGATGGTTATTAGATTGAATTTAATTTGTCTATAACAACAAGAAATTGGCACTACAGTCTAACCCTAAAGCTCATTCCACTAGAGCAATTTCCACTTCCACAGCATTTTCCAGAAGGGTTCCCATTGATGAAATTTGTGATGCAGTGACTTGGTCCACAGTCCACATCTTTGTGTCTCATTATTGGTTCCATTATCCTCAGGAATGTCCTTCCTTGATACCACCCAGATAGACAGCTTTAGAATTTATCATACTTGTTGAATCAGATGAAAATAGACAACAATGGATACAAAACTGTACTAAAAGTGGGAGATAGTAGAATGTTTGTTGAAAATGATTACCTACTGTACACCAAGCAGAATAAATTTATTCCAGCAATCAGGGAATGTCAAGAAGCAAGTGTGACAGTCACACTGCTGTATCCCACTGTTTTCAGAATACTTTTTCACTGGAGGAGCAATATATTTTTTTCATTAAGAACATGCTAATGAGGAAATACAAAAGTTTGTTTAACAAAAAAATGAGCTATTAAACAGAAGGGGATTCTGCTTCTAATTCATCTTCAAATAAAGCCCTTAGATTGACTATTCCATGAAACCTTTTCCAGTGTTCTAAGGGAAAATGCTTGAGAGACAGATAAAAAGCACAAAAGTTAACTAGAAGAACCAGGAATGCATTGAAATGAACCAGCGACTGGATTTGGGAGATGGAGATCAACAGGAAGAAAACTATCAACTCAGAAATTGGTGAATAAATGTGGGATTATAAATCATTAACTAAATTTGTGAAGCATGGTAGAACAAGAAAACCTTGACATATTGGACTTTTTGACTTTATTAAACTTGTAGGGGACTCAAAAGCATATGCCCTACTTTATGTCATTAATGTTTAGAAGAATATTAGCAGAGGGGAAGATGAAGGAAAGAGTTAAATGTAAGTAAATGTTTTGTTCTTAACAGTATTTTATAATACATGGCATATAATGTATGCTGTAAAGAAAAGCTTTTTAAGTTAGTTTTGTGTATAATGAGGATACTAAAGTAAGGGTTCATGTCATATGATTGAATGATTAAAACATTGAACCTCACTTCAGAAAGATGACAGCCATCGAAACCCAACACCAATGAATCTCACTACATTGAGTAGTTATAGTAGGCCAACAGCTGTGACGTTAGCATCTTACTTGTTAAGTGTAACATAATGGGAGTAAATATATGCACTCTTTCCAATCTACGTGCAGCTATTGGCCAACTATTGCTATTCGATATGATAAAGTGATAAAGATCTGGAAGGTTTTAACAGTATTTTAAAAGGAGGAGGAGAACCAACACCTTGAAAGAAAGTAGTGGTGGTTGTAATACATTCAGATGGTAAAGACCCATCAAATCCAGCTTTGTATAGGCCCATCTAGATTCTACACAATGATTATAAAGTGTTTATAATGGCTAAAAGAATGACAGAGTTGATGCCATACTTGATAGATATGAATCACTGTGGTTTTGTGGAGCGGAGGCAAACATTTGACAACATTAATAGAACAATAATGATCCAGAGGGAAGCAGAATATAAGAAAATACCACTTTTGTTGGTGGGTCTTAGTGCAGAGAAAGCATTCGATAGAGTAAGCTGGGATTTTATGAGTAGGACAATGAAAGCATTTGCATTCTGTGATAAAATTATACGGTTGATTAGGAGGATATATGAGGGATTGGAAGTGAAAATTAATGTGGGGGATGGTTCCTCTCTGATAATTTCTGCTTGAGCAGAAGAACCAGTCCCTTTGCTATTTGCATTATATTTAGAGCCACTGGTAAAGAAAATATGGGACTTGGAATGTCAAGGATATAACTGGTATGGCAGTCAAGAAAAGTTGGCTTTATTTGCAGCTGATATTATTTTATACCTGATAAAACCAGAACAAGCCTTTTCACTGTTGTGGAACATTCTGAGACAGTTTCAGTTCTTTTTATATTATAAAATTAATCAAGATAAAACAAAGGCTATAGCATTAAATTTTGTACCCTTACATGAATTGGTTCAGCAATATCCCCATTTTTGGGAACATGATAAAACAAAGTACCTAGGATTATTGACTAAAAGGGGTTCTGTTATGATGACTAAGGATATGTGGGAAGAGACTAAATAAAAAATAATGCAAAAACTGAGAAATTAGAAGCTCTTTTTTATGCCTATGGATAGTAAGGTACAAGCAGTGAAAATGTTTTAGTCCCTTTAGTTTCATAAACAGGTCTGGTATATTTTTATTAATCAGAGAAGTTGTGGATAGCATTTACTAAAGAGTTGAAGGATTTTATCTGTGAGGAGAAGAGGGCAAAATTCAAGTGGGATATGTTGATCCTTCCAGTAGAAGTAGGTGGCTTAGGATTACTTGATTTGAAGGGGTATTTCAGAGCTGCACAGATAAGGCTTCTATACATAGCACAAGCAGAAAGCTGTAATTCAAAGCGGAAAGGGTAATGATAAATCAGGGGAGGCTCAAGAAACAAGCATATACACAATGTTATATTCATAAAGTAGAAGAAAGTATTATAAGAACTCAGTCAACATGGGGATGGAGAAAGGAGTTTCTGCCTCTAAGGATGACTGCAGTTAGGCTACAGAGAATAGGTAAGCTGGGGATGGGATTTACTGGAGAAAACTGATAAAGAAGCCAAGGTATTGGGAACAAATATTTAGAGAGGGAAAGGTAATAGAATGGGAAGAGGTCAATAATTCATTTGGACTGCAGGCTGAAGATTACATTCCCTGTCAAGGACTCATATCAGAGTTTAGGCAAAGAGAACAAAATAGGGGGATTCTGAGCAAAAGAGCAACACTGGTAGAGTTTTTAGTAGAATCTAGAACAGAAGCTGCTGTTAAAAAAGGATAATTATTAGGGCATATAAAATATTGCATGAATCAATTAGAGGAGGTTAGCAAGGATTGGGAAGAGAGATTGGATAAGCAAATCATAAAAAAACAATACATGGGTTGATGGCTCCCAAATATGCAACAAAGTTTAGAATATTTGGGATCATTGCTTAGAAGTGTTTGTATAGATATTTTTTATACCCCAAACAGACTCCAAATAATTTTTCATCAGGTAGATTGTAAATTCTGGAGGTGTGATGAGGAAGAAAGAGGTAGTTTTGAACATAGTTTTTGGGAGTGTAATGAGTTGCCAGACTTTAAAAATTCCCTGCAGACTACTCTGAGAGAAATACTTGGTGGGCAAATTGGTGTAATTAAGGAAATGATTTTTTTAAGCCGTGATATAGAATCCGAATTGCCTGGACATAGTAAGGCCTTGCTGAGTTTAATTCTGATGGCTGCCAAAATGTAATTACTAGAAAATGGAAATCGAAGTCTAACTCAACTGTACTAGAAGCAGTGAATATAGTAATAGAGGTAAAAGAATGGGAAGTGGTATCTTAAAGGTTAGGAGCAAATTACATAGAAAAATGGGAATTGTGTGAATAATATGTGTAGAATATTGTTTTTGAGGAGGAATGAGGAATAGAGGTAGGCAGAAATTTCATGAGCTTTGTAATGTTGACTGACGATGACTGGATAGATAATGTTTGCATATAAAAATAAATGTATGGTTGCCTATGTCATAACAGATAATTTAGTAAAGATGTTTCTTGTTTAAAAAAATGTATAAGAAAGTTACATACTTATTATAACAATAGATCCATGTTATCTGATTTTCATCCTGTTCATCCTCACTCCTTCCTAAATTGACACATATGAATTCAGGTGACTGTGTGGTTGGTACCCGACTCCCTGTCTGTGAACAGTCCTGTTCTCACTGTTGCCTTATCACCTCCTCTTTATATTAGTTGAAAGTATTATCATATTCACAGTGTGATAAAATATTAGTGTTACATTTGGGCAAACTCAATATGCCGTATTAGGGTGGACTACATGGAATTATGGGTAGGGGAGGAGTCAGAGCTGTGGAACCAAAGAAGCTTCAGAGTCAGTGCCAAGGTTTGATCCAGTCTGATCCTACAACCCATGAGTTGAATCGGATGAAAATCAGACAGCACGGACCTATCTTTATAGTAACTACATAATGTTTGCTTGAAAATAATATAATAATGCTGGATGATTTTAAGTGTCACATCTTTGACTGGACAAATTATTGTTCACAGGACAAATATGTAGAAGCACTATTTGAATTTATAAATGTGAATAGCATAGAACAACTTGTCAGGTCTGTCACAAGCTCCCATAATATAATCAGGATCATAGTTAAACATTGGCTCCATGTGCACTCCTGCACATTATTTCATCAACTTTGACCATTAAGATACAAACTTCAAATTAGCAATAGGGGAAAATAAAATTAAACACAAATCCATGTTCTGTATTTCTCAAATAAGGATAATAATGCTGTCAGTGACAGTCGAATCCAAAAAAAAGAAAAAAAGAAAGATTTTGGAACTCAGAAACAGACATCATGATACTTTTGACTCTTGATACATCCTCACGCAAATGTTCACGCACAATAAAAGGAAGTCTCCTATTCTGGAATTATAAAATGAATGAATTGTGTAGTAGAAAACAGCGATATCATGGGGTCTTAAAAAAGAATCAAGAATATGAAAATTAATGTAAATTAAATAAAACTTAAAAAGGAACTCCCAGATCTCAATAAGGAATCAAGGACTAGTTCTTAAACTTGAATGGCTGCTAAAAAAGTCAAGAAAACTAACTAAGAATACAACTTGTAAACTATATGCAAGATATTCACTTATCATAAAACAACAACACTTTTGCATATTATAACATCCCTAGACAAAATTTAAGAACAGTTGCTCTTTGTGTACAGCTAATTTTTTTTTTTATTTTTGTTAGATTTTATCATAATGTTAAGCATCATCGGATTAAATATATATGTATTATATTTAACAATACTAGCATACTACCCATGTGTTATGTGTCAACTAACTCCAGTGGTTCCTATACTGAAAGGAAGTTTAAAATGGAACAAACAGAGAGATGCATATGATATGTTTACTCCTTGATCTTCACCTATATGGATTTATTAGAGGCAGATCACAGTGTTTGCACCTGTAAAATTACCATAATTTTTGAAGAGGTTACAACTAAACTGGATGTAGACCTTACTGTGCACTTAGCGTGCATTTGTTTAGCACAGACATTTGATAAAATTCCACATGAAGATGTGTTTCATAAGCTTAGTGTGCTATGTGAATATGGAAAAATATGTTATTTGGTCAAACGGTGGATAAATGATAAATTGCAACAAATCTGCATGAGAGGCCTTACATTTGGTTCCCTATCAGACAATTGAAACACCGTTTCCGTGAATACGAAATAATCGACATGTATTGCGCAAACTACGTAAACGCCAAACGTCCAAAACAGCGAAATCCGAAATGTCGAAGTGTTTTGGTTGGCCAATCTGCATTATAGCTCCGTAATGTAAGTGTGCGATAGGTATGGACCTTAGGGTAGGGTGCGGGTTAAGGTAAGTGTATAGATAGGTAATGTATGTAAGATTTAGTGTAGTGTTAGAAGTAGGGTTTTGTTAAATGTATTTATGTGTATTATTTATTTTGTTAGGATATATCTCCCTAGGGAAAGTGAGCGGTAGTTACGGACCTTAGGGTTAGGGAGGGGTTAGGGATAGTGCATAGATAGTTGTATATGTGGGGTTTAGTGTAGTGTTAGAAGTTGGGTTTTGGTGCTTTACATTAGGGTTAGGAGTAGGGTTTGGTTAGTGTTTGTATGTGGTTTATGTATTTTGTGTGGGTAGGTAGTATGTGGCGGGTGGTTGGGTTGGCCGACTATGATCGTTCAGTGTTTTTAATTTCACGGTTTAGTGAGTTTGATGTATTCGTGGTTCGATTAATAAGTGTCGCTCTTTTGGTATTCGCTGTAATGGATTTTCATGGAACTGATATAGACCCCTTACGTTCTACTGTGTGAGAGTAGCTAGAAGTACTCTTCCTGTATGACACAAGATAAATGTTTTACTAATATCAGGTTAGAAAAGACACTTTCAATCACTAAACAAACAGATAGCTGCAGTCTTGGTAATTTTAGTTGTAGCCTTTATAAACATGTGACTGCTATTTAAAGAATTAGATTTTGGCTACAAGTTATATAGATAACAACTAAGGATAGCTGCGTAGCTTATAGGCTTGGGAAGAGAAATTAATAATTAATTCTGCTTTGATCAAAAGGTGTTTGTACTGATTCATAAAACATAAGAGTTTGCTTATATTTTATTGAAAGCCATGACTAGCTCTAATGGGGATATTTCATTTTCACATGTCATTCATTAGTCTGCTCAATCTTTAAATAAAATGCTGTGTTCTGTAACTTCAGAAGTCAACGCAAGGGATGGTCTAGATCAATGATGGCCAACCGCCAAAATTTCAGAAAATGCATAACTTGACTCTGCTAGTGTGTCACCCCCCCCATACCAAACAAACCAAAAAAATAAATAAATCAGTAAATAAAATTAAATAAAACAGCATAGTTCTCAACACATCAGGGATGAATCTTAAAAGAATCAGGGACAAATCTAGAAATAAGCGACATGGAGAGTTTTAAACTACTATTAATCTGAGACACTGACAGAAAAAAATGAATGTGAATATACAATTTTCTGAAGTAAAATAAGTCTATAAGTCTAATTATTGTCATTATTAAGTGTAAAAAGTCACCAGTTTTAGGAGGGATTAAGAGGGACAGTTGACAGGAATTTAAAACAGCACACGCTTAGAAATGCGGACTACTTGCCCTTTGCATAAGTGTAACCATGAAGAGAAAACAGTGTCAGCACTGCCCTTTGCAGACTCTGTCGAGACAGTATAGCAAAATAGTTTTTGAAGTTAATAACTTTCTTACCTCTGCAGCAGTGTTGTTGAACTGGCTTCTGGCACAAAATAATTCAATGTACTTCACATGAGCAATGAATGCAAAAGCAGTTTTTTTGGTAACTTGGGTGTTGGTGAACACTGGAGTGTTACCATTGACACGTGTGTCATAGGTTTACCATCACTGGTCGAGATATTCCTAAGAAAGAAAGTCCATGGATTAAAAACAAAAATTTTACAGACATATTTCTGATATTCATAGCCAGATCATGGGGAAATGGGGCAGGGTAATGGAACCCCTTCCCCCACAGCCATTACAGTGTCCCATTACCTGGCTATTTCTCCCCAGTTACCATAAACACTGTTCAAAGCTGTGAGTGTGCATATTATTTTCTTCTTTACTTCTAAAATGGTTACATATATTTGGATTTAATTTGAAACATTTATTTCAAATTTTATAACACAAAAACTGATAGACCTTTGATAACAAACAACACAGTCTGACAATGAAAGACTTAGCATGAACAGTAAACTTCTCTATCCTTGAAACTCACATTCATTGAAGAGGCATTAAATCCCACATTCAAAGAAAATGCATCTGGCCAGTAGTGGGTTAAGCTTACCCTTGGGCGGGTTTTGAACCATAAGCTCCTTGCATACCGTGCATTTTTAGGGCCATACATACATATGGGTTTTTTTTATTACCATCCTGATTGTATTAAATTATATTCCTTCTGTAATACACCACCACTTGTTAGAATGTGTTTTAAATTTGTAGTTTTGAATATTCTTCCAATAAGCAATGAAACAAAATGTATGAACCAGTAATGACAAAATTACCCATTTCAGAACATTTCAGCCACAAAAGGTCACACAAACTTCTGTCATTACAATCCACCAGTGTCAGTAAATTTGCACAATCTCCGCAGAAGTAAAAGTCATCTGCATAATTCCTCATTTATGAGATCTATAACTAATGAAGAGGTAACTACTGGCAAACAAGTTACATTTCAGTGTTTCATCTACAAATTCAGTGCCTGCTGCCCTTGAATAATTAATTGCCTAACATTTAAAATAAATGGTAATATTGCAGTAGGGAATGGATGGCAAACCAACAAGTTCATAACTACTAGGCATCTCATCCAAAAGAGGACACTCTCAGGAGTGCAGCACCCCATCCCCCTTTAAAGTGCACCATATTATCAGTGATTTGTCTACATGCCTGCACCAAAGGCAGATATGTTTCCTGTTGTGCTACCAACAGTACTTTCAAATTGTATAGCACAAACACTGACTGCCATTTGCAAAACAAAACAGTTGCACATTAAAAATAAACATAGTTATTGTGTTTCACATTCAAAATTTATGTTCTAGAAAATTTTAATTTTATTGTTATAATATTTTAACGAATTTAAATAAAATGTTTGAGTAAAAAAATAGACAGTATGAGCAGCAATAAACTCCTCTTCCTTTGAAAATGCAGTGAAACTCACAATTCCTTCAGCAGACCAGACTGGTAGATGGTGTAGAGGATTCATATTCATGTCTACTGTAGCCAAGGTACAGGGTTTGAGCCAGAGTAAGTTAATTGACTAACCTTGTCATCTTTAATTAGGGTATTTCCTACACACTCACATACGCAGACCACTTTCCTGAAGGAACAGTCTTGCTTTAACAGAGGAATGTTTACATTACATCTGAGCAGAATGAAGAAAGAACGTACATCCAGATGATGTGCATGTGTCGTTGTAAAGACACATGTACACAGAATGCATCCTTCTTCTTAAAGAAGAAGATTCCGTGTTAAAGAAATGTTTTAATTTTTTTGTTTAATTAAAAAGTAAATGTGTCAGGCCCCTGGCCAGTGGGCCTTAGGCAACTGCCTTGGCTGCCTAGTGCTGGATCCGGCAGTGCTTATGGTTAGTCTCTGTCTTGCCTTCAAGCCATTGCATGACTCATTCATGTTTGAAGGTGTGTTTTGGGAGTTCACAGTATGTGATGCAGATAGAAGGGCAGGTAATCATCGACTAACATCAACATTAATAATGAAAGAATGGGAGACAGATATAGGAAATGACAACTACCCAGACTTTGAAATAAACCTCTTAGTAACACTAAAGAAAGCAGTTCAGTAACCATTTAAAAACAAAAAAACAAACTTGGTGTAAGTGTATATTGGTGTAGTTCATGCCGTTGAATGTGCACTTGTTTGAACAGTGGAGAAAAAGAGAAAAGTAATGGGATGTGAAGAGACTGTAAATTGTCTGTCTTTTCCTGTACTTGGCTGCGATACAGTGGGGGACGGAGCATTTAACCTTTCCTAGTGTAGTGCAGTCTCAAGAGTTGGTACATGTAAATAGCGTGGGGGTAGTGGTGGTGGGTACAGCCCTATATATGGGTGCATTGGGTTGGCACCCTACAAAAAATGTTTTGGTTTTTCTTTTTTTCTGTTTGATTACTTGAGTTTTGAACAATTTTGTTCAGTTATTGTGTACTTGATGTTTTATGTTTGACCATCTAAAGTAGACGTGTGTGTGTGTGTGTGTGTGTGTGTGTGTGTGTGTGTATGTATGTATTAACTTCAGAAGCTCGAAATACTGAAATCTCAAATTTCAGTATCTCAAGCCTCAAGAAGCCGAATCCACAGAACAACAAAAAACTGAAAACCGCGAAATTCAAAACCTCGAATACTGGAGGTTTTGAATTACGCGGTACTACACACACACACACACACACACACACACACACACACACACACACACACACACACACACACACACACACACACACACACCATTCTCCACACAAACACACACAATCTCTCTACTACATGAAAGCAGGGGGGCAAGCTCCCCTCCACCCCCCCATGTGGGGGGCTGTGCCCCACCCCCCCTACTTAAATATTCTCACTCCGAGGTCACACTACATACAAACACACACAAATCACCACCACACAAGCTACATTCTCCTTGCACACACACATCACAGCAACAAAACACACTGAAACACAACACAGCCCCTACCCAAACCCCTTAACGCACACACACACACACACACACACACACACACACACACACACACACACACACACACACTTACCTGAATACATGACCACAGTGTAAGTTCAGAAGCATGAAATTCAAAACCTTCGGTATTCGAGGTTTTGAATTTCACGCTTCTGAACTTTCACTATTCTGTGGATTTGGCTTCTTGAGGCTGGAGATACTGAAATTCAAAATTTCAGTATTTCCAGCTTCTGAAGGGAACCCGTGTCTGTGTACAGCTGATAAGAAATTCACACAAGGAAAAAAATGACAGCCGGCTTTTTTAAAGCTAGCAGTCCATTAAACTTGATAACAAGATACATGAATTAAAAAATATAAAGATGTAGCTCAACGTGCCGTATTATGCTATGTTGATATTTCCCACAATGACTGCTTTACCACAAGACTTTGAAAGCTATAAAACACCAACTACTGTAAAAATGGAACAGACAAAGTGAATCTGAACATATTTAGGCTGACATTACTAAACAAAAGGTGTGGTTTGTCTTTTATGGTTTTGTCTGAATTTGTGATCCTTAAAGACAGCAATCTAATCATTAGTATTACTTTTGATGTTGCTTCTGTTTATTGTATTATAAATAATGCTGTGAGAGATAACTTAACAAGGAACATAATATATTCTTCATATTGATCACTGCTGCAGTAGCCTTGACTGTATAGATTATATCCTGCAAAGGGTATGACAGACGGCCAGCTTCCAAAGCATCAGGGCACCTTCCACATGTCCAAACACTCAAGCAGCTTAAGCTGAGCAGACTAAAAGTCAAGCTTGGGTGTGAAGCCCTTCAGAGCTTTCCTGCCAGCAGAAGAGTATATGCCTTGTGAGGATTGATGGTCGACTTGTACAGGTAGTACAAGCTCTCTTTGGGGAAACAATTCCATTTGCTTATTTTTTACTGATGTTTTATTACTTTTTCCTCTTCAGGAAAGTTATTTTAAAGCTAGGAGTGTTGTGTTTTAATGGATTGTCTGAAGACTGTAACATACTTTTAAATGGAGCACTTGTTTCTGTCATTTAAAAATAATGTTAAGTAACTGATAAAGTATTTTCTGTGGAGAAATTCTATTTATTTTTCTGTTGTGGGGCTGACAGTGTGTGAAAGAACTTTTTACTGCGTTTTTTTCTTTCAAAACTAGTAGTTCTACTGGCATTCTTGTTTCTTTTCCCAAAGATGGAGGCAACATTTTTTGCTTGACCATGGAATGGACTGTCACTCACAGAGAGGGTCCTCCTTTCAGACACAAAAAGAAAAAGGTAAACAAACAGCCTTTGCCACCATAGCAGGCTAGTAGTATGCTTTAGCCACAGGTGGTTTATTCTGCTGTGGCCATTTGTTGTACCTCAGACCACTCATCTTTTACCCCAGATCCCTCTGGTGTAGCAGCTACAGCCATTGTGGACCAAGGATTAGTCACATTCTCTGTGGCTGTTGAGGGTCCCCTCAGTGGGCAAGGAAGAGCCACTCATCTGTCCAGGGAGAAGGAACAGGGAAGGTTTTCCTTTTGTGTCAGAATGCTGTGCCCATCCATGGGGAAGCAGTGGCCGCTATTAGTATTATAGTTGGACCCATTTTTCCTGTATGAAACCGAGCATATATCTACTTCTCCTCAAATTTCTTTGGATAGGAGTAATTTACTGGGACTTGCTCAGGGTTTGATTCAGGTTCTTTTAGAGTAATTTCTGGTAAAAGAAAGATGGATGCCTCCTTTCCTGAAGAGATTCAAGATTCTGAGTCTGAACAGGAAGATGCAGGGACATATTCAGGGTTTTGTCTTCAAAGTTCTGATTTAGACTCAGAGGAGACCTCACTTTCTGATTCTCCCTGTGGAGATTTCTCTTTTTCTGAGGCTGTTGCTAGAATGTCCCATTGTTTTTAGTGGGAGAACAATGAGGATTCTCAGTCCCTC
This sequence comes from Protopterus annectens, assembly GCF_019279795.1. Lineage (NCBI taxonomy): Eukaryota > Metazoa > Chordata > Ceratodontiformes > Protopteridae > Protopterus > Protopterus annectens. Next base: position 798,162,065 of record NC_056726.1, read on the forward strand.
AGAAAATACTATGAGTTGTTACAGAAGGATTTTCCAGAACCTACACCCATTCCTGATGTCCTGTCTGCTTTAGAGGATGTGTGTCTTACTGCCTGCTGTCTCCAATTTTTGTCCATAAAAAGGCAGATAGGATATGCCTTTTTAACGTTTTATACACTATTCCCAAACCTGACCCAGCAGCATTAGCCTTAGTGGACTGCAGTGCTGCTAAGCACTTGGTTAATTCCAGTCCTACTCTTTCTAATAAGGATGGGAAAATATTGATTGGTATAGAAAAAGTATACACTTCTGCAGCTTTGAATTTCAGAATTTTAAATTGTCAGGCTTATAAGTTCATTCTGACGTATCGTGAAAGTATGGGGAATGTTTTGTCTAGAGTTTCTTCTTGTGAAGAAAAATCTGCTTTAAATAACTTTTCCAAATTGTATAAGGGATTTTCATTCTCCTAATCCAGTTTTACCAAAAAAAAAAATAGAATAAACAGTCTCAGCAGAATTCAGGTAAACAGAAGTTTAAGAAGCCATGGCTAGAAGGTTCCAAAAAAGAAGTCTCAAAACCTCCCAAAGCCAAGGGCACTCCAACAAGTCTGAATGACTGTTGAAGAGATCTTGTGAACCTCTACCACCCTGGCTCTTTTTCTCTTCCTGGAAATCTGAATCCCCATTTTTTCTTTGTCAACAGATTGTTTCAGACAAATGGGTTCTGAAAATCATTCATCAAGGTCACAGATGACAGTGTGACAGGAAATTCCTCCTTTCCAGGGGTTCATTCCTCATCCTGCAGATTAGACTGTTTTGTTTCCACTCGTTCTTCATTACATGGTGTCCCAAGGAGTGATAGAGCCAGTTCCTCTGTCCAGGTGGGGAAAGTGTTTTATTCACAGATGTTCCTAGTTCCAAAGAAAGAAAGAAAATACTTGGAGACAGTTCTGGATCTTTCTTACCTAAACCTGTTTGTGATAGTGCACAGATGCAAAATGATTTCACTTCACAACTTGTTGCCTGTTCTTCCACTTTCAAGTTTCCTGGTAACAGTAGACTTAAAATATGCTCATCATCACATTCCTATTCATCCAGACTTCAGGTGTTTCTTAAGGCTTTGTGTGTCTGGATCACTTTATCAGTCCTCTGCCTTATTCTTTGAACTATCCTCTTCAACAAGAGTGTTCACAAAGTGTCTAGCTTCAGTTATTGCTCATTGTAAGCTACAGGATATCCAGATTTATCCATATTTAGATGACTTGCTTATCTTTGCAGAGTCATTTTCAAATTGTCAGGAATCTCTCTGTTTGGTGAGAGATCTCTTGCACAAGCTGGGATTCCAAGAGAACATTCAAAGGTCTTTCTTGGCTCCATCACACAGGATTGTGTTCTTAGGATGTCAGCTAGACACATCAGTTCAAAAAGCTTTTCTTCCACAGGAACACAGTTTCTTTATTTAGATCTATTTCTAAGATTTTCCACTCAGACTTTGGTTACTGCAAAGGAGTAGCTCAGCATTTGGGTTCTCGTGGCATCTATGATTCTCGTGATACTCCTGGCAAGACTGCACATGAGAAAGATACAGTAGTGTCTGAAATCACTTTTGTCTCAGCTTTGATACCCTTTACCTTTTCAGATCCCAGTCCTGGGGTTTGTCAGAAGAGAAATCACTTGGTGGAGACAGCAGTTATCTGTAAATCAGTTTCCTATTTGCCTTCCTTGCTTCAAAGGAGTCAACACAGATGCTTTGGACTTTTCTTGGGGAGCAGTTTTAGGAGAGATAAAAGTGCAGGGGTGTGGGACACTAAGGGCAGATGCAGGCACATAAATATCAAGGACATGCTTACCCTGATCAAGGTACTCAATTCTCTGAACCATCTTTGATCCCTTGGACCTCTTTAAGTGGTTGCAGACAATACCACAGTGATGTGGTACATCAACTAGCAAGGGGGAATCAGGTTGTCACCCCCTTTGCAGACTAGCCATGTTAGTTTGGGCTGTAGTTTCTCAGCACAAATTCACTCTACAGGCATCCTACATTTCATCAGAGCAACACTGTGTGGCAGATGAGATGAACATAACCAGGGCAGACCTTCATGGATGGAAACTAGATCCTGGGTTCTTCCAAGATTTGGTCCATCTGTGGGCAGTTCCTCAAGTAGACCCCTCTGATCCTCTCTGAACAATTAACTGGCAATATTCTGTTCCAGTACTCCATGCAAGAAGGACTGGAAGACAGATACCTTTTCTTTTCTTTTCTTTGGACAAGAATATCCCTGTATGCCATTCCACCCTTTCCACTAATATCCAGGGTACTTCTCAAGATTCATAAGGAATCCCCCAAGATCACTGTGATAACTCCCTTCTGGCCCAGGTAACCATGGTTCTCCCTTCTTTTGGAAATGGCCAGGGTCAATTAGCACAAGCTTCCTTATAAAATGGCTCTACTCACACAAGAACAGGAGTGTTTCATACTCCCTGACATCAGTCATCTTCAATTGACTGCCTAGATTTGGGGTCTTAATTCACTTTAGGCACCTGTTTTCTGAGGATTTGCAGCAGGTTTTAATAAAGGCAAGAAAGCCTGCTACGAGAAAATCATATATTAGCAAATGGAAAAGGTTTTCTAATTGGTGCCAACAACATAACCAGCACCCAGTCAGGACAGGTTGTTCTCTGGTTTTACAATATTTGTGAGTTACTATATCTATCGATGTCCATTTATCAGCCATTTCAACATGTTTGCCCATGGATCCTCCTTTTTCAAAGCAGTCACATGTCAAAATGTACTTTAAAGGGAGTTTGCATAAGAGGCCTCCCAGTAAACTGGTGATCCTTCCTTGGGATCTTAATTTTGTGTTAGAGAAGCTAACACTTACTTCATTTGAGCCAGCTAACCTAGCTGACTTGAGGTTCTTAACATGGAAGACAGTTTTACGTATAGCTCAGACCTCTGCAAGAAGAGTATCTGAGTTTGTAAGCTCTTATGGTGAGTCAACCTTACCTCATTTTCCATAGCAACAGGGTTTCTTTGAGAACTAATCCTTTTTTTTTTATGCTTAAAGGGGTATCCATTTTTACATTAAGTCAAACTATACATCACCCTGTTTTACCTCCTGAGCCTAAAAATGAGGGGAAAATGATTTTCCATACCTTGGATGTTCATGGACAACTCAGGTACTATCTTGACAGAACTAAATCTTTCAGATCAACTTTTCATTTCTTGGGAAGGTAAGAGGAAGGGACAACCTGTGTCAAAGCAGACTATTTCCAAATGGTTGTTTAAGACTATTGACTTTTGTTACACTCACCATGACAAATCTATTCCTGGCAGGGTCAAGGCCACTCTACAAGGGCATTGGCTTCTAATAGTATCCTAGAAGCTGCCACTTGGTCCTCTGTGCATACTTTTACAATGCATTACAAGCTGTTTTCCTTCCCTAGGTCTAGGTCATGCTTTGCTAGGACCAGTCTTTGGGGTCTCCTGCATGCATCTTCTTCCACCTCCTCAGTATGGTTAGTTATGGTAATCTACCCATGTAGTCAAGGCTACTGCAATAGTGAATAATATGAAGAAGGTAGTACAGCTGCATAAGTTGAACTTACCATAACAGTAGATGTTCGAATGATCACTGCTGCCACTCCCTCCCTCCATCCTCTTTGTTTTTTATGCCACGGTGTGAACATTTATTTTTTGTTATTCCTAGCCTTTCCCTTTCAGGGGTCAGCCCCGCCCCTGCTGTTAGTTAAGCTCTGTAGGGCTTTGTGTCCAAACTTGTCCTTTAGTCAGCTCAGCTGAAGCTGTTTGACAGTTTGGACATGTGGAAGGTGCCCTGAAGCTTTTGAAGTTTCCTAGTTGTTATATCCGTGGCAGGATATAACCCATATGCCCAAACTACTGCAGCATTGATCATTTGAACATGTATATGGTAAGTTCATCTTACACAGCTGTACTGTATACACAGTCTGTTGCAACTCTTTCTACTATTGTATTTTGAACTTTTGATTCCTATAGATTTTGAATTACTGGAGTCGTTCCTTATTTGGGAATATTGCATTAAGTTTGGGGTCTTACATTAGTTGTTCTTTTGTTCGCGGATACCCTATAATTGTAAAAATGAGTAAAATGAAGGCAACGAAGGGCATTTCCTAAACGTCATATCACGTGTATGTTTATTTTATGTACTAGTTGCCATGTACAACAATGTCTGAAAATAGGAAAGAAGTGTATCATGCTTATAAGAAACTTAGAAACATAATGAGCATATTAAGCTGTCTAGATGTTTTAAGACAATTTCCCACACAACATCAATGGTTGTCAGTGGAGATAAATAATTCAGCTTTATATATTAACCAAGAATTCTGCATTAGATGCAAACGCATATGAAAAAATGTATATGAATGAGGTTATAGAGTTAAAAAAAATGGTTTTATGGGGAAGGGGCCAAGCAGTTGTCTAGGAGTTAGAATTTGTTTCAGCAGAGTGACATTAGTAAGTGGGGGGTATAGGAGGGTGTCATGCTTCCATTAGTAAATAAGTCAATGCTATTTCTGTAAGAGGTAAGCTTAATGAAGTGAATAACAGTCTCGGTTAGATTGTGCAGGAACATGACACCCCCATATGATACAGTTCTGTGTAATGAATAAATAAGAAAAGATATCATGTAGTGTACCAACAAATGTAGCACGTAGTTTAAGGAGGAAAGAGATCTGTCGTCAGCTATACAAGCCTGATATGACTGACATAGAAGATCTTCTGAAGATGTGTTATACTTGCTTAAAAAAGTATTCTAAAATGATAGTTGCATACATTTAAAGGGAAAAAACATGGAAATCCAATTTGAGTAAGATTTTATTAATGCATTTATGGAGTTCTTTTAGATAATGCATTTTAATGCACCACAATAATAGGTTTAAAGAGTGTAAAGATTTTTTCATATTCTTTATCCTACTGTCTTTAGTTATTAGAACAGATGCAAATAATGTCACTTATGAATCACTGGAAGCAAAGCCCTAGATACATTCATTTTCCAATTCCCACCTATACAATAAATATTCCTCCTTTGCAACATTGTTTATTCTTTTATTAACTACTAGTAAAATGCCTTTAAAAAGAAGAGTTGATTTCTCCTTATAGGTTCATAGGTGGGTACTAGGCTATTGGCCCTAGGGCCTATACAAGCCTAGCCAAAATGGTACCCTGGCTTTCACCACCCAAGAAAATTATTTTCCTGTACCCCTGTCGAGCAGAGCCACAGCAGTGATCCCCAGGGTGAATTTCCTATCTCCCATCCAATCATCAAGATTTTTCTTGAAGAGTGCTAATGAGGAGCTCTGTTTGACATAGATAGGTAGTCTGTTCCAGAGTATAGGAAGTCTCTGGGACAGGAATCTATCCCTCCAGCATGTTCTGTTTATTGTGATGACAAGGTTTTCATCCCTAAAGCATGTAGGTTGGAGGGATTGGGATTTCTTTAAGTGCAGCATGTCCAACAGCTCTGGGTTTGACATAGCTTTGTATGTTAGGCAGAGATCGCCTCTGAGTAGGCGATATACAATGGAGTAAAGCTGGAGTTTTTTGAGACAGTCTGCATAAGACATCTGTTTGAGGCCGGTAATCCTCTTTGTGAGGTATTTCTGCAGCCTTTCCAGTTGTTGTAGATGTCTTGTGAGGTATATACAAAAAGGGGCATTTTACTCTATAATAGGTCTAATGAGTGATGAGTAGAGGGGAACAGTGACCTCTTTTTTCCTGGATGAGAAACCTTTTGTGATGAGGTGTGGCATGTAGAAGGATTTCCTGTGATTATCAAAGGAGAGACTACTGTCCAGCTGTGTCCCATGGTCTTTTATCACACTTTTGGTGTTAAGTAGACTACTACCTATGTCGTAGTTCATGAGTACAGAGTTTTTACCAAAAGGGATGACAATGCACTTTTTGGTATTGAGCTTGAGGCCATGGCTTTGACACCAGGCATCTGTCTCAGTGAGGCCCTTTTGTAGGATGTCCACATCATTAGGAGTTTTGATTATGGCTGCTAGTTTGCAGTCATCTGCAAACTTTATTAGCCAAAGACCTTCTGTGTTAGCCTGTACTTCAGAGAAGTAGATACCAAACAGGAGAGGGCCCCGGACTGAACCCTGTGGTACTCCATTTGTTACTGGTCTGAAGTCGGATTTGGAGTCTGCTACTTTCACAGTGTGGGTTCTGTCAGTGAGCCTGTTGGCAACCCATCTTTTGACAAAGGGATTTATACCTAGTTTAGTGAGTTTATCTATAATTCCAGAGTGGGGGATGGCATCAAAAGCCTTGGTGAGATCTAGATAGGCTGTGTGAACCACCTTACCCTCATCTACAGCTTTGGTGACTGCTTCAAAGAAGTCTATTAGGTTAGGAGACATGATCTGCCTTTTACAAACTGAACTGGGTGGGGTCCAGAGTTTGGAGATTACCAATGTCTTTATTTATAAGTTCCATGATGATACGTTCCATGGCCTTGCAGATCAGGCTCACCAGGCTAATGGGGCAGTAGTTCCCAGGGTCCATGGTGGATCCCCCTTTGTGGAGTGGGATAACCATTGTTGTGCACCATTCAGTGGGCACAAAACCTGAGGTGAGGCTATGATTGAACGTGGTCCTTAGGTGGAGTGCCAGTTCATTCTGTAGCTCATGTAGAACGCAGCCTGGGATGTTGTCAGGTCCCATGGATGCTGTGTTCTCGGCTTTGGAGAGTCCCTGTGATTACAGAAACTTTGCATTCTTCCAGTATAGAGATGGGCCCTTTAGGGGGTGAGGGGGGGGGTAAAGTTAGCACTGAACCTATCTGCCAGGATGTTGGCAATATCAGTTGGTTCTGTATATTTAGTGTCATTGTGCTGTAACTCAGAGCATATCTGAGTGTTGCCATTGAGATTCTTGACATAGCTTTAGAATGCTTTGTGGCTGTCTTTAGAAACAGTGGTGATTTTGTTTTTGTAACTAGCTTTGGAGGATTTTATGAGGAATCTCAGCTTCTTACTGAGGCTGACCAAGGAGGTCCTCCAATCATGGGATTTTACTCTTTTTTTGCAGCAGTTTCTTTCTTCTGTTGTAGAGTTTGTTTATGGCAGGGGATCACCAGATTGGCTTCCTTTTTTTGGAGGATAGCATCTTGGTTCTGTTAGGGATAGCATGAACCATGCACTTGTGTAAGTGCTTATAAAGTGCATTTGTGTAGGATTCAGCAGTCGTACCTCTATTGTCCGTCTGGATGGGTGTTGTGAAGTTTGCTACTTCTGTCTTAAGAATCGTGAAGTTGGCTTTGGAGAAATATTTTATGGTGGTTTCTTTAATGGGGCATGAGGGAAGGGATGTGGATGTCTAGGGTGATTAGCTTGTGGTCAGATCTGACCAATGAGGAATTGACCTCTGGTGTGAAACACTGGTCTCCCATGATGGTAATGGCCAGGTCTAGGATATTGCTGCCCCTGGTGCAGGTGTGAATAAGTTGATCCAAGGCATTGGAATTTATGAATTCCAGAAAACACTGAGCAAAAGAGTTGGTACATTAGTAGTTTTCCCAGTTAATGGTGGGGTAGTTGAAATTGCCCATTATTAGGGTGTTGGGTTGTACCTTAATATTTTCCAGTGTATCAAGAAAAGAGGAGTGGGAATCCTGGAGCATGGTGGGGAATCTGTAGCAAGCTACAATTTGGATTGCGGTCTTGCCCAGAGTTAGTTGCACTTGGATAATCTTGGATGCATTATGCTGAGCAACTGACCTGGAGGTGTGGATATCCTTAATGAGTATGGACACACCTCCGCCTTTTGCGTTTCGGTCCAGGTTAGGTGGCCGAAAGTTGTGGTATGAATTATAGCCTGGTAATGCAGAGGTGCTCTCTGGAGCCTTGAACCAGGTCTCTGTCACTGCACAGCTGTTGATGTTCTCCATTTTAAGGAGTGCCTCGGGTGAGTGCATTATGAGGTTTAAACTTCTAGCATTGAGTAGCATTACCCTCAGATTTTGCTTGCCTGTACCTGTTATGGTGGTGAATTTGTCATTTGAACCTTGCCTAAAAAAGGCACTATAGGGGTGGCAAGAGCCTTAGCCAGTATCCTAGAATCCCAAGGATGACAGGTGCAGGCCATCTCTGGCAAAGCATCGTGGTCTGTCAATCATGTTATACCAGGCGGACAGATACTGGATCCCCTTAGAATGACACCAGAAGCTTAGCCAATTTTTGAAGTCAATCATTTTGTCCAAGTACTGTGGTATCATTCTGGGTGATGGCAGGATGCTACTCAGGGCTAGGGTCATACCTGCCTGGGCTATAAGATCGGACAGCTCCTTCATGTCTCTTTTCATGTAGTCCAGGGAGGTACGTCTCAGGTCATTCACACCAACATGGACAATAACAGAGTCATATTTATATTTGTTGTGGAGTGACCTGAGTGCATGCATTATGTGGTGGATCTTGGCACCTGACAGGCAGATGACAGTAACTTTCTCCTTGTTTAGCCTGGTGAGTGGAACGTCAGTGTGCCTGACTATAGAGTCATCTATGACTAGAGTGTTGGGTATGTTGTTATGTCTTATGGGCTGTGGTTGGGTGGCACACTGAGTTTGTGGGATATGTGTCATTTGGGTTGTGTTGGGGGTGGAGGTTGCTTGTGTTTCTGCTTTGGAGGTCTCTGTTGCTTGGGCATGTTTTTATTGAGAGCCTCCATGAATGTAGGTGTGTGTTTTGTGTTTCTATGTTTGTGTTTTGGTGGTGTAGGTTTTGAGGGACTGTGTGATGAGTGTGGTGTGGCGCAAGTGTTTACCCACTCCTCTTCACTGTCTAATCCAGTCTTGGGTGAAGAGAGCTTTGCTTCCAGTTTAGCTATATAAGTGCATCTCTCACAGGTCGTAGTGTTGGGTGGTAGGAGGAGAGGGTTGCCTGTGTACATGAGGCAATTGCTGCATTGCCCCAAGATGCCCAGATTCATCAGGTAGACAGGAGAAAACACACAGGAGCTGACCCATAGACTTGCCTGGATAGGTGCTTATTTATTAAGTACTAAAAACTGTTTTCCTGTAGACAAGTGAGGAAAGTTGAGTGCTGTAGTAATTTGTAGCTTATGTAGTGCTTACAATGAATTCTGAACAAGTGCTGAGCTCAAAGAAACAGATTTGAGTGTTAAAACTAAAAAAAACTGGTTAGTTCTAAGGGAAACTTTGAAGAGCGGACTTACAGCGCTGGGAATATTTTAATCCTAGCTAAGCGGTGATGCATAAAGTGTATTTTTTTAATATAACAGTAGCAATTGAGCAATCTGATTTAAACAAATTAATCAATTAACCAATAAAAAGCTAAAAACTGAGCCCCGTTCCAGCAGTCTTTGATCAGACAAGCTCTAACTGCACACTCCTGCCACTAGGGTGCAGGGGAACCTTCTCCAGAAAAAGATGGCCTGGATTAGTGCTCAAGTTATACAAACAAAGCTAGATTCAGCAGGTCTGAATCTAGTCTTGTACTACAGCAAACAAGGCATACCAATTTCAGAAAGAAACAGTTCAAATAAGCAGGCACAATAAGCCTTTAACCAGAAACTCCCAGCTCAGAAGGGCAGAATCTACCATCTCCTCCCACAAGAGTGCAGACTATACCTTCTTAATGTAAAATAACTGGCCCTAAGCCCAAGTGCTTAAACCAGAACTAGTACACTTTTATAATAACAGACACTAAGCCTTCAATCAGCAACTCCCATCTTAGAAGGATGTAAGCTACCTGTTCTGCCACAACAGTGAAGACTACAAACCTTCTTAATGTAAAACAACTGGACTGAAGCCCAAGTGTTTAAACCAAAGGCTTAGAATAACAGTTACAATATAATCAGGCTACTACCAAGCAGTAATAAATGCAGCGGAATAAATGCAATTGAGTACTTTTAAGAACAGGCAGCAAAAGCAAAATAATGTAATAAAATAGGAAGAAACACAAATACAATAAAAGCAAATGAATAAAGTGCAATTTTTATAACAATAGAAAACAAGAAAACTGATTTAAACAAATAACCCAATTAACCAGTAAAAAAAGCTCAAAACTGAGCCCTGTTCCAGCAGTCTTCAGTCAGACAAGTTCTAACTGCACACTCCTGCCACTAGGGTGCAGGGGAACCTTCTCCAAAAAATATGGCCTAGATTAGTGCTCAAGTTATACAAACAAAGCTAGATTCAGCAGCCCTGAATATAGTCTATGCTACAGCAAACAAGGCACACCAATTTCAGAAGGAAACAGTTCAAATAAGCAGGCACAATAAGCCTTTAACCAGAAATTCCCAGCTCAGAAGAGCAGAATCTAGCCTCTCCTCCCACAAGAGTGCAGACCACAAACCTTCTTAATATAAAATAACTGGCCTGAAGCCAAAGTGCTTAAACCAGAACTAATACACTTTTAGAGTAACAGACACTGAGCCTTAAGTCATCTATTCCCAACTTAGAAGGATGTAAGCTACCTGTCCTGCCACAACAGTGGAGACCACAAACCCTCTTAATGTAAAAGAAATGGTCTGAAGCCCAAGTGCTTAAACCAAAGGTTTAGAATAACAGTTACAATTTAATCAGGCTACTACCAAGCAGTAATAAATGCATCAGAATAAATACAATTCAGTACTTTTAAGAAAAGGCAAAAGCAAAATAAGGTAATAAAGTAGGAAGAATCGCAAATACAGTAAAAGCAGATGAATAAAGTGCAAAATTTTTTTTTAATAATTTTTTTAGTAAACTGCAAAGAGAAGGGAAGTGGGTTGGCCTTCTCAAACGTTCTCTCTCTGTATTAAGTAGAGTGAACACTAGACTGGGAGGGGTGTCCCAGATCAAGGTTTCAGGACAGATGTGAACAGAAAGCAATGCCAGAAAATATATAAACTAATTCAGTCAGGCAAAAAAATAGTTGAGTCAGGCAAAAAATACAGTACTATCTTTAAAACTTCAAGTTTGTACTTAACTTCAACTTCTAATACAGTTAATTGTAGCCAGCCAAACCACTCGGGTATTGAGCAGAAAATAAATTCCCAGCTATGTGGCTAGCACTTAAAGCAGAGAGAAATCTTCTAGGCTAAAAGTTAAATATCAAATAACAAAGAAGTGAGAACAGCAATAAACCCCTCTAACTGCAGAGGGACAGACAGACCACAATATTCAGTGAAACAATTAAATAGACAGAAAAAACAGTTTCAGGACAGATGAGAACAGAAATCATTTACATGTTTCAAAGAAAGTAGTTTGCTTTTTCTAAAAACAGCAACAAGTATCAAGACCTCAGTTTCTGCCTTCAGACCAGTGATTACTGTTCCAAAGGAAAACGTGTATATTCTAAAAATAATGCTTTTACATTTCTCACTCATAAGATAGACAAGAAGCAGGGAAATGCACACAGTTAAAAGCTAAGTGCCTTAGCTGGCATATGGTGCATCTGCTGTTTCCTATCCATTATGTCTGCCCCTAGCAACTTATCTGCACAGGGAGAAGTTCAGAACCCAAGACGCATTTGGAACTGGGTAGAGGACAAAACTAAAGCCAAGCATTTGAGCAACCAATCTTTTTGCCAGCTTTCCTGTTATTGTTGAAACTCTGCTACAGTTTCTGAAACATTGCTAAGGCCAGATCCTCAAAGATCACACAAATGAGAGTTATGTTTCTGCCAAGTAAAGTAGCATGAGATTGGAATTCCATTTTTAATATTTTATTGCTTTCCTCTTGATCTGTTTACCAGGTACATTACTTTCCATTTCTTTCACCTAAATATAAGGTGCCATAGTGTTGAACAGCCTTCAGATGTTGCGAGTCCTTCTTTTCCACCCCACTTCCATGTCATCATTGTCAAAATTACTTGTGCCATTGTCTCTTCTGATGCGTCATATATGAAAACACCAAATGTATTTATGCATGCATATACACTTGACACCAGGGTAGTGCAGTGGTCAGTACTGACCATCTTCAGGCTCAGGCCAGGTAAAATACAAAGCATTTCACAAACAAAGAGGCAGCAATGTAAGCAGTAACAGAGTAGTTCTTATCAGTTACATAAAAAACTGTGTATGTACATTATAGTAAACAAGCAGAGTGTAGTGAATAGTGTTTACATGGGATTCTAAGTGGACCAACCTTCAGTAATCCTGTGAGTGGAGCAGAGAAGTGGAAAGGAGCAAGGGACAGTGTGTGAGGTGAAATGTCTTTTGTTGAAGTAGGAGCATTTGGCTTGGATGAAGAGTTGCTTTTTGAGTTGCATTCTGAATTTGGATTAAGTATTGATTTCCTACAGGTTGATGGAGAGTCCGTGCCTGAGTAGAGGAAGCATCTGCAGTGCTGTGCAGTTTGGTTCTAGGGATTATGAGAGTTGGTGTGGCTTCTGTGGTGTTTCAAATTGTATGAGGAGGTTTTTTCATGAAGTTTAACTGCAAGAGGTTTAAATGTCTGGAGCTGGAGTAGTTTGTAAGCTATGATCTTAACAGTGTATTAAATCTTTGTTTTATGGGTAATCATTAGCTTTTCCTAGGGTGATGCTGTAATCCTCATGGAGGGATGAGTTTGTAATGAATAATTAGATGCTGTTAGAGATTGGAGTCTAGAAGTGTTTTTTTGGAGGTGGATGCAAAAATGGGTAGTCCTTTTTTAGCTGAGGGGGGACAACTCCTTTTTGTATGGCTCCTCTGGTGAAAGCCCCCTGCCAACCTTAGTAATGCATGCTAACCCTAACCTTTACTTAAAAAAAAAAAAAAAAACTTACCGTAACACTCCTGCTGTGGAGGCAAATTTGAGGCTAGTGTTATGGGAGATTTTAGTCTGAAGATTGGGAAAGGAAATGGTTTTCCTTTCTATTTTATAGGTATCAAGTTTCAATATTTATGACGTTTGTTGTTACTTGTGTTCACACTTCTTAATGATGCTATTTTATGTTCGACATTAAGTAAGTTTGATCATACAGAAGGAAATTGTGTATAAATACCCCATTCAATCTGTTTTAGATGGGAAATTTTTCCTTTGGCTTTAGTGTAATTTTTTGTCCTCAGTATGTTAAATTGAATTTTTTCCTGTTGTGAACATGGTCTAATTATTCTGAATGGCTATATTGTTTCAGTTGCTGATGTTGCAAATAGAATGTTGCTGTCACTGCTCTTCTTCATTCACCTAATTGTCATTAAGGCTACACTATTTATTGTGCTGTAACACCCACATGGCTTTAGTTCTCAAATTTGCAGTTTTTTTTTTATCCTTTTTGAACCTCTTGCACACTTCTACTGTTCACTACAAGAGAAAAAACTAATCAGTTATGCAATGTCAGCTTCTGGTCAATATTGATTACTATGTCAATATGAGTATAACTTCCATCATGAATAGGGGCCTTGTGGACAAAGCATAGCTTCTAGATGAGTAGTTCGTATTGTTTTACCATAACATTGGCATTTTACAATAATTTTATCCAAAACTTAAAGTTTAGCCTTTAACACAGGTTACAGCTTCTTATGTCAGAAGTTACAAAAATTAAGTACTTTAAATTAGACTCCAATCTAAAAGTTTCTAATCAGATATTTTGACATTTTGTGCATAGCGATGTTTGCATCTTACATTTCTGACTGTTTAAATTTTAAGTAAGGTTTCATAAAAGAATCTAACAGATTCTTGAGATTGACGTTAGAAGAACTGAGCCAATATTCCTGCAAAAGTTGTCAGTGGTGTTAGCTGACAGTATCACTTTTATGTTTCTGGTCAAATCCATCAGTAAGTAAACTGGGCTCATGGACTGATTAATACCATGGTGATTCTGCAGTTCTCTGCTATCTAATCAGATTAAATGGGTTTGTCAGCATCACTGTCACTTGTGTTAGAGCAAAACACTGAGATAGGCACCTTCTTGTGCAGATTCTTGTAAAATTCTGCTTCTGCTTGGTATCCCTGTTTCTGACTCAAGTAAAGTACAGCAAGGTTTGAAGCTGAATACTGTATGCAGTTACATGATACCTGAATGCCGAGAAGCAGGGTGATGGGTTTATTTGTTCTGAAATCAGCCTGATGCACAGGATTATATTAGTTGAATGTTGTAAATATAAGCACACACACACACACACACACACACACACACACACACACACACACACACACACACACACATAAACACACATACACATTTATAGATTTTTTTATTTATATCCTATCCTTACTCTCTGAATAGCTCCTAAATGATGTATCACCCTCCCCCATTTGCCGTTCAACACACTACTGTATCACCACAGTATATCCTCCACAGGACATACCATCACTTTACAGGGTTTAAGTTATTTTTTTCTGTCTCTATTTCTCTCTGTCTATAATATATATATATATATATATATATAAGAAATGAACTTCGTGACAATAAAAGCATTCAATAAAATAGTAAATAACACCAACAACTCTTGTAGAACTTTAGCGCTTTCGTCTTATTTATTATCAAGACTTCTTCAGAAAGACATGTTTCATAAGTATGAGCAACCATTTTCACTTCCTTTATATACATTAGTTCTAGCAGGCCATTTAAATTAACAACAGTTCCTTTCCAATAGAAAAGTGTGAACAAGCAGGTGCTGTGTGCATTTTCATTAACATTACAATTGCAGTTACATAAGGCAAATTGGTCAGACAGTAATAGCCTTGTGGTGCCGTGTGCATACTAAAAGGGATAGTGTGCAAAAGGGATCGTGTGCAAAAAGGATTGTGTGCAAAAAGGGATCGTGTGCAAAAGGGATTGTGTGCAAAGGGACTGTGTGCAAAAGGGATTGTGTGCAAAAAAAAAAGGTTGGGGGGACCAGGAAGATGACAGTCATGCTGTGATGATTCTAATATAAACACATAACTTATGAGTGTTTGCCTCCAAAGGTAAGTAAAGAAGGAGCGGAGGAAGGTGGAGGAGTCAGGTAGAGAGTCCTACTATGCTTTGGCATCGGTGTGTGTGTAGAGAAATGTGTGGGTATGCCACCTGATGGGGAGTGGGAGGAATGCGGTGTGGACTTGAGGGGGCTGTTAGGGGCTGCCCATGACAAGGAGCCTATGAATAACAGTGTCCCCAGAAGACTGTCAGTGCAGATGGTACCACCGTGGGCTGGTTTGGGTGGTATCACCCTTGAATAGCTGCGTGAAAATGTGAGACCGGGGGTATAGTTGGTGGGGTCAGCGGGGCTAGCCTGGTGATTGGGAGCATGTGTGTAGGGGTATGGGGAGTCAAAGTAGAGAGAGTGGGAGCATGTGTGCAGGGGTATGGGAGACAAAAGTCAGAGAGAGAGAGAGGAAACACGTTATATTCACTTGCACAGTTGTAAATCCATAAACACATTAAATCTACTTGCACAATTCTTCAAACCCTCTTGCACAGTTCTTCAAACCCTATCACATTTCAATCTCTATACCATTTAAGTGCACATTTAATGTTCAGTGTCTCGTTGAGACCTGGATAGACATCAGCTCTCAGTTCTATCTGCCATTTTAATTCCCGGACTTGCAGGAATGTGTCCATGTCCCCTACAAATTCTGTTATTTTTCCAGCACTGTGAATTTGAATCCTGTGAAGTTTGGGCAAATAGTACTGTGTTTAGCCAAGGCATTCAAACTGTCCTGTTTGTGTATTGCTGCAGTGTGTTCTTTAATATGGGTACTCAGCTCCCTGTCCGTTTTGCCGATATAGAAAGTCGCACAGTGTACGCAGAAACCACAGTAGACTACATGTTTTGGGTTGCAGTCATAGTAGGCATGTAGAGCGACAGGTCTGTTGCAGTGCGGGAAGGTGACATTGTTGTTTTTCGTATGTGTACACAGGCAACACACTTGCAGTCAGACATTCCAGGTTCTGTCGATACTTGCTCTGTGGGGATGGGCTTTTATTCCTCTCGAGCGCACCACCAAAGAAGAGGTTCGTTTGAAACAGAAGTTTGGGGATGTCCCAAGTAACTTTGTCAGACCTTTTCTCCTCCCAAGATGTCCCAATTGTTGGTGAGGACCCTCTAATTCAAACATATCGGTGGAAATTGGAAGGGAAACTTGACACCAGTCCTTTTTGTTCGGTCCGTTCTGTGCCCTTGCTGTGAATCCCTTTTCCAGGATTGGTGGGTACCTGGAGTGTCTGTGCTGTATGATCTCTTGGAACAGGTTGTCCACTAGATACTCTGGGTATTTTCTTTCTAGGAACAAGTTTCTGAGGTAAAAACCTTCCTTGATGAAAACCTCGTCCCTAAAATGAGTCTGGATAACCGGATGAATTGTCCTTTTACAATATTCTTTTTCATGAAATGGGGATGCTGGCTGCTGAACTCTAGGTAGTTATTCCGGAAAGTGGGCTTGCGGTAGATGTTGGAGTCAAACTGTCCATTTTCCGGGTCTATAGTGAGGTGGATATCCAGGAATTGAGTGGTGGTTCCGATATGTCCTACCGTGAGGGTCAGGAAGTCCAGACTCTGGAAAAGGGTTTCTTATAGTCCCTTTTTGCACACAATCCCCTTTTTTGCACACGATCCCTTTTTGCACACAATCCCTTTTTTGCACACGATCCCTTTTTGCACACTATCCCTTTTAGTATGCACACGGCACCACAAGGCTATTACTGTCTGACCAATTTGCCTTATGTAACTGCAATTGTAATGTTAATGAAAATGCACACAGCACCTGCTTGTTCACACTTTTCTATTGGAAAGGAACTGTTGTTAATTTAAATGGCCTGCTAGAACTAATGTATATAAAGGAAGTGAAAATGGTTGCTCATACTTATGAAACATGTCTTTCTGAAGAAGTCTTGATAATAAATAAGAGTTGTTGGTGTTATTTACTATTTTATTGAATGCTTTTATTGTCACGAAGTTCATTTCTTAGTTAAAGTTTCTTCTCTTCGTTCAATTTTTTTGAGTGCGGTTAATTTTAGATATATATATATATATATATATATATATATATATGTGTGTGTGTGTGTGTGTGTGTGTGTGTGTGCATTTACACATATATGTGTGTGGGTGTTTGTGTGTATGTATTTATACATATTATATATATATATATATATATATATATATACATATATATATAGATATATATATGTATATATAGGTTCATAGGTAGATACTAGGCTATCTGCCCTAGGGCATTTATAAGCCTAGCCAGAGTGTATTTGGCTTCCGCCACCCTATTAGATTAGCCTACTGTGCCTCTGTAAAGTAGGTCACAGAAGGTACCCTTTTAAGATTAGTTTACTGTGCCTCTGTTTAGCAGGGACACAGAAGAGATCCCAGGGGTGAATTTGCAATTTCCCATCCACGCGTCCAGATTTCGCTTGAAGAGGGTCAGCGAGGGGCTATGTCTAACATGAATTGGGATTCTATTCCAGAGTGAGGGGAGCCTCTGGGAAATGAATCTGTCCCTCCAGCATGTCCTATTTATTTTTGTGCCGAGGTTTAGGTCACTGGAGCGTGTAGCTCTAAGGGACTTGGATTTTTTGAGGTGGAGCATGTCCATTAATTCTGGGTTTGACATGGTTTTGTACGTCAGACATAGATCGCCTCTGAGTAGGCGGTAAGCAACTGAGTAGAGCTGGAGTTTCTTTAGTCGAGCTGCATAGGACATCTGTTTGTAGCCCATGATCCTCTTGGTGAGGTACTTTTGGGATCTCTCCAGTTGCTGCAGGTGTCAGGTAAGGTACATCCCAAAAGGGGCATTGTATTCAATTATGGGCCTGATGAGTGATGAGTAGAGGGGCACAATGACCTCTCTTGATCTAGATACGAACCCTTTTGTGATATATATATATATATATATATATATATATATATATATATATATATATATATATATAGATCTACCTCAGAAGCTTGAAGTTTCAAAACTTTGAACTTCAAACAGCCAAGACCATAAGATCAAAGTTTTGAAACTTCGAAAACCTCATAAAGGAAAATAAAAACAAAAAAAAATGTTTTTACATTTTACATTACCCCCCGCAGCCCCCACATCCCCTGCTACACAAATATACCTACTCCGAGACCACACTACAGTGAGAAAAATGGTAAATATCCTGTTCTGCGCTGTACTGCGGTCTTCATTCAAAACATTCGAAGTTTGAACACTTCAGTCTTATGTTCTGGGAAGTTCAAAGTTTTGAAACTAAAGCGGATCCATATACATATATATATATATACATATATATATATATATATATATATATATATATATATATATGTTTGTGTGTGTGTGTAAGTCATCATGGATTGGATCCTCTTCTTGCAACCCTGATGCATTTTTTTCTCCTTACTTTCATCACCTACTAGAGAATGCAGTATGACATGATAGTATATTATTAAGATTGCTGTCACATCTTTACCCTCTTCCTTCAACTACAGAGTAAGACTTCAGGGCTATAACCAGCCTCTAGCAGTAATCAGTCAAAAATAAACCCCCCAGCCCCATCGAAAAAGGGGGAGTTCTTCATCAACTGCTCAATCCCTTTGTACTGACCTGTTTTCTGTTGGTCTATTCGTAAACTTGAGCAAATTACATTGTAGACAGACTGCCTCTGTACCACACTGTTAGTAGTAGTAGTATTATCATCATTATTTTACCATATGTTAATTCATAGTTTGTGCTGGCTATTTACTAGTACTGATGTTTCTTTCTTGTCTTGCATAACTTTTTGTAATCATTTGGGCCCCCCTGAAAATGAGATGCCTGTTTGTAACCAGTGAGTGGCATAGTCACAAAATTAATAGATGAACAAATTATTGGGTGCTAATCTTTTGAGTCTTTTGCTCTCTCCCTTTACATGAAGAAAAGGAAGTTCATCCTGTGTACCAACTTTACAAACTGTAAGAAAAGCACAGTAGAAAAAATGTTCACCAGAAATCCTTGGCATTAATGCACTCTATTTCATAGGTTTGTAAGCAAGTACTATGCTTGTAGGTTATTTTAAGCAGAGCCAATTTCCCTTCCAAAAGTGAGAATCAAATTAGCTTTAACCATTTTACCAACCAGCTTCACATTAAATCCATCCACAACCCTGTTTGTGAAAGACATTCATTGTGTATGTTCAGCACTGCAGGGGGGCCTCTTTTGTTTTCACTGTTGTGATGTCCCACTGTGTGCTTGGTGGCATTTTCAGATGGATTACTCATCTATGGTTGTGTCTCATCTCTTGTCACCTTTTAGTAAAAATTATTTTTCACTGGCCAAATAGTGCAATTAACTTCTCACATTCTCTCAACCAGTAACTCTAAAGGAAAGCTAACACAAGGGGGAAAACTGCTGTCTAATTTTGCTAGGTGGGGGTAGACGGAGGTTATAGTTGTGATATAAATGCTTACACTTACTTGGAATGCAGCTCAAAAAATGTAATATAATTTTCTTTTTTTTTAATATCAGAAGTATAACTTTTTTAAGAATTTTATATACTGATAGCCCTAAGACTTTCTGTGATCTAGTACTTGTCAAAACAAGCTATTACTGACATTTAATGAAGTTTTATTTCCATCCATGATGACTAGCTTTCTTCTGGTGGTTTGTTTTGATGATGCAGAAGGCAAAACTAGTTAGGTCTGCTGGGAGTCTTTTACTGTTTCAGATACAGCAGTTTTGATTAATGAGTATGCTACCTGAAAAACTGCCAAGGGCACTTGTATTGCTGTCTTGCAAGTTTTATATACTCTGTGTGCAGAACCTTTTAACATAGTCAACCAAGACATAATATTTGCTGTTTGCCTAGTGCAGTCCCCAGCAATTAATTCACAAAAAAGCATTAACATATGCACTCATGTTTTGCTTACCTCTGCCAGGCAGAGATTTATCAGTGTCTGTTTTTTTCAAAATTGACTAGAAGTTTTCATTGCCTACTGTCCTTGAAAAAAAGAAAAGCACACCAGCTGTTTACGCAGAGATGTGCCTTGACTTGTTAATCAACAGCAGATATGCATTACTTCATTAGCACTTAATGGTTGCGTACTCCTTTTTGTGGTCTAGTGTGATATAGAAGTGCCTTATGCAGATTGCTGATATATAAAGACTGTTCCACCAGTACTGCTGTTTCCCTTCATATCAGCTAAGCTGCCTGTCCAGCTGTGCAGCCACCTCCGTCCTCCTGCCCCAAAACACAGACCTGCTGATGACCGTCTCATACAGGCAAAGAGATGCGTCTGACTGTTTGATAAATGTATGGTTTGAATCTTCACAGCTCGAGTTGTTATTCCATGAGTAAGCAACCTATATATAGGCAAAGAATAAAAATGTTTCCATAGCTTTCCTCATCCTGAGACACATAATTATAGGTAGAGAACATTAACATTACCAATCTACTTAGATACCGAATGTCAGAGCATCTTTGAAAGTGAAGCTGATGAGGGAGAAATAAATAAAGGGGAGGGGGCAGTCTTCTCACTCCCTGCCATAGGATCATAGGAGATTACTAGGCTAATGGCTCTGGGGCCCTTACAAACCTAGCCAAGAGTTTATCCCCAGAAAAGAAACCACAATACAACAGATTGACATGAACAGTAAGTAACCAAGAAGTCAAGAGGATAGAGTTTAGTAGCCAACCCATCCCATTTAGCTTCCCACGTTGCATAAAATCATTGCAGCAATGTGAGTGCCTCCTGCAGTGGGCTTCTTCTCCTCATACAACAATGACTCACCAACATTAGAAGACGAACAAAGCGCTCTGCCAGTAAGGCAATGCAGGGTCAAACCAACTTGTAATCCAAACACCAATGACCAGCATGTAGGTATATAAGGCAATAAATCTTTTACATTTATAAATAAGTTTTATTCTTCAGACTGGTTTTGACTCATCAGCCTTCTTCAGTGAATCATAAACCTTTATGATTCACTGAAGAAGGCTGATGAGTCGAAACCGGTCTGAAGAATAAAACAAACTTATAAATGTAAAAGATTTATTGCCTTATATACCTACATGCTGGTCATAGGTGTTTGGATCACCAACATAAGACACATAACTTGTCTTAGTGACCTGCAGCAGTGCCAGATTATGATAGGGAATTTTTGGGTGGCTATCCAGGGCTGATGGCCAGTAGCTACAAGAGTGTAGACTACTGTTATAATGTCCATGTGATATACAAAAGTATTAGAGTTGACTCCGACACTTACATGATGTGGACATTATACACACACAAGCTGAGGCTCTGGATATCACTTCTGTTTCTCACTAGTCAGTCACTGTCTGTTACTGACACAGGCATGAGAGTGGTGGACTGTGAAGGTATAGCAGAGCTGTTAGGGAACATTTGAGATAAAAATGCAAAGATAAAATGCCAGCCCAAAGTGGTGTGCACAAAACAGATTTATGGTGACATATACAGACCGGTTTTGGCTAAAATTACCAAGCCTTCCTCAGTGTAACATTTGAGATAAGCAGTGATCTGTCTGAACATCCATGCCATTTTTATGCATTAATGTGTACAACAAAGTTTACAGTACAAAAAATATTTTTTCATAACCGCCAGGGTTAGGGTTCATAGTTGTTTAAGTAATGATGCTTGCTGTTGATTAAGAAGTCAACGCAGGTCTCAAATTTGCTGTGTACTGATATTTTCCTGTGAAGATAAATATCAAAGAACTTTTGAAACAGAGTGATAACCTGATACTAAAAGAAGAAATCCATGTGTACCTCTCAGCTGTCTCTGATTTGCAGTATGTCATTGATTTTGCCTCATTTTTTAGTCTATTCTTCATAAAATTTGTGGTTTCTAGGAAAATCATTGTGGAACACAGTCAATATGTAAGAACAGACACTTATTCAGACTTGATATTCTTCAGCAAATCCATGATAATGCAAAACCTGTTATTATAGCCACTGAGTATATTTAAAATCTGACCCTAATTTTGGATTTTATCTCATGATATTTTTGGCTTTGTCCCTAATTCTTCTTGTGCTAGGAGGTTGAAACATACAGATCTTTGTAGTACAAACAACATACATGCATTCAAATATACTTCATTATGAGGAATATTCCTCATTTTATGTCTTAAAAATCCATATTCCATGCTTTTAAAAATTGAAAGGTTCCGTCACACATTCATTGTTCTGTAACAGATATCCATTGATAAGTAATACCTTAATTCATCAAAAGGTTTGTTTTGTAATTATGTACAACGTTTAGCCATACAGATAGATTCTTAGCTGAAGGTTTTAATATGTGCTCCACATTTAGTTGATTTGTTCCACATTGTGAGAGGTAATGTTCTGCATTTTGGAGAAATAAATTTGAGATCTACAGTAAAACGGAAAAGGGACTTTGAAATATAATTCCTCATGTGGTTACACTGTTGAATTATCTATCTACTTTTCATCACTAGTGTTAACTTTCTATAAAATTGCAATACTTTAAATGACAATCTGAATTGAATGCTGAATATTTCTTATGTACTTCCTACATATTTGGTTTAAAACAGGTGAACATTTGCAAGTGGTGCCATCAACATGTAAATGTAAATGTGCATTAAAGTTTACAACGGCTTGTCTTATTTCTGTTTTCAGAAGCTGATCATTTAATTGTCCATAAAAGCTGATTGTGCTGTTTTTATTTTTCATACCCTTATTGCCCACCATCGTACAGGGCCTGATTCAGAAAGGTTGCCGCTAGATGTACCACAGTGAGCTGTCTCTGTGCCCATGCAAAATACTAATAAAGAAATCTGAGAGAGTTTATGTAGCTGAGCAATTCAGACTTCATGGCTCTTCATGATAATTGTTCATGTTCATCCTTCCCAGTAGAGGTAAGTGCTGGACAGTTTCGCTTTCAGGTAAAGATAGGGATGCGACGCCCATGCACTGGCCCAGTAATCAAGGAGCCTCAATCCCCACCACTAGCACCAGTGAGGGGCATGCACATTGGGAAGGATAACAAGTACACACACAGTAAAGTACAATTTCTCTTAAGAGCACACAGAGATCACAGTCAGACTGGGGCTGATTTCTCCCTTTCTCTCCAGATCCCCAATAAGACTCCCCACTGGCACAGCTGTAGGGTCCAGATCTCAGCCTAGTGGTCAAGCTAAAACCTCTAGCACCCTCACTATCCAACCAGTGCTTTGTGTCTTTGTCCAAGTAGCTGACACACACACACACTTTAAGATTTAATTTATATACAAACACACAGACACTCCTGGGGAAGGCTGGCACAGGTTCTCCAGCTGTGCCCCCTTTCGGCCCAGACTGTAAGGTTGTAATTACTGCCACCAATCACTAATATCAGCTACTAATAAGGCCCTTACCAAAGGGTGTCCATTTTTACTGTGCAATACTATTATCCAAATAGCAAGTGTGACCAGAACATTTACTGCTATTGGAGTGGCTTAGTACAGTATCACTAAATACATGCAAGTACTCTAGAACTTAAATTATCTCTACACAAAACAGCCACAGTTGAAATGCTTAAAAATATTTAATAATAAATAATAAAAATAAAAGACAAATCTCCTTAAGTCAACACAGTGCTAGTCAAGAGTTCAGACACAGGAACTTTAAAACAATAATGTAGGATAGTCTGACATAAATATAGAAAACAGCTAGACTAATCTTACTATTTTCTATCTAGTTCTAAGAGAAATACTAAAGTCTAAGATCCTTACATACAGAGCAAGCAAGTGCTGGTGATGTTGTCAGTTCGCTGAGATCTCTTAAATTGATAATACATCACTGTTGACTCATTTTAGATTACATCATTCTTGACACTTTTCTGGTTCCCAGGCTAACATAAACTCATTAACATATCTTTGTAATCTTACACCTGCAGGAAGCCACAGTAATAAAAGACATTTTGCATTTACATGTAAAATCTAGTAATTAACTCTTGCCCTAAGACAATAGAAAGAATTCCTACAGTCAGACATCCTGTCTCTGAACTTTGATATCAAACAGTCATAAAATGCTTTACTTTATCAGCTTTCTTCCAGTAGGGTGCACTTTGGTTACATTTTTGAAGTTCAGAACATATAACACAGTTTTTCTTACATTTCGATTTCTTACATTTGTAAAACAGCCTGTGGATTATATTAATATTTACAATGACATAGAATTATCTACAAAATTCTATTTAGCTGGGCTGGCAGCCTTTCAGTTTTTCACAAGGGGGTGTATGTAAATGCATATGTGAGGGGCTGCATATGTCAGTGCATGTGTGTGTGTGTGTGTGTGTGTGTGTGTGTGTGTGTGTGTGTGTGTGTGTGTGTGTGTGTGTGTGTGTGTGTGTGTGTGTGTGTGTGTGTGTATGTGTTTTTGGTTGGGAGGTAGCAGTATGGGGTTTAGTGAGGGGGTAGGTTAGGTAGGGCATATGTGTATTTGGGTAAATGTGTGTGTGTGTGTGTGTGTGTGTGTGTGTGTGTGTGTGTGTGTGTGTGTGTGTGTGTGTGTGTGTGTGTGTGTGTGTGTCTGGTTTGGAGGTAGCAGTATGGGGTTTAGTGAGGGGTAGGTTAGATAGGGGCATGTGTGTGTGTGTGTGTGTGTGTGTGTGTGTGTGTGTGTGTGTGTGTGTGTGTGTGTATACATGTGCAAACATGTAAGTGGTTATGTGACTTTTGGTAGCTGTCATAACTCTACACACCACTAGAATAATGATCAAAGCCTGCAACATTTGGTTGGGGTGGGGGACTAAATATGTCGATCAGGGGAGGACATAAGCCATCAGGGATAACGTACATGGGAGGATAGTAAAAACTAGCCAGCAGTGATGGCTCTAACTATGCAGGTCAGGGGAAACACTAGACATCAAGGATAACTTTAAGTACATGGTTTGGGAGAGAACTCTAGCCACTATGGATAACTCTAGATACATGGGTTATAGGAGAAAGCTATCCACCTGGGATAACTCTTAGTATGTGGTTTGGGGTGGGGGGAGACTAGCTGACAGTGATACTTCTAAATATGTGGGTTGGGGGGAACTCTAGCCACCAGGCATACTTTTAAGTATGTGGGTCAGGGTAAATAGTTGACACTAGAGATACTATAAAAACACACATTGCCTCTTTTCTTCTCTTACCTATTCAAATGTATTCTGCTCCCATCCTTAACAACATCCAAGTGACCTTGCTAAACAAACTTGATCAATGTTACTGCAAAATAGCATGATTGTCTGCCAACCTTCCAAATACAACTCACCACCGTGCTACCCAAAGGGAATTACAGTGGCTGTAATTCCCACGTTATCTAACCTATTCACAACTACCACAAATCCATAGCGTCATGTATAGACCTAACAACTGTCCATCAATCTCTAACCTCATACACCTATAAATCCTTCCAGGCTACTATGTTCATCAGACAAATGCCTATTACGCGTATCCAAACCCAACAATTCTGCTGGCAAATCACTACTATCCCACCACCTCACTAAATACTGGAACTCCACTGCACTAATAATATGATGAGAACACTCCCATAAAATAATTTAAAACTCAACTAAAGTCCTAATTACTCGGTTACCAGCTTTGTACAAGTGATGATCTTTGATAATCTCCAAACCCTTATTGACTGTCATCACTCTTTTACGTAACTGGATGTAATACAGCTACTTCTTCATAATCTCTAACTATCTATCAGCTGCCCCTCTCCACTACTATCTCTGTTTCTCTTTTACCTGGTTCTCCTCAATACTCCTTCATAATTTGTAACCATCTTCATCCTATAATTATTTCACTGTATCCTACTCAGTATATGTTTACAGCTGATTCCATTTGAAAATAACTAAACTCTCATACTCTTGCTATTAATTAATATTTTACTGTATTCTTGTTTTAGTTGTCATGTTTTCATTAACTGTCATATCATTACTATTCAATGCTCATTTACCATTCTGTGTATGTACATTTATGATTCGATGTCTATGCATTTATTTTCAATCAACTGTAATGTCATTGCTGTTCTATGTATGTATGTACATTTATTGTGTAAATCTTGCATAACTGCACTGTACTCATTTTGTAAAATGGGGCATTTCTCCATCCCCGGGCCTCTGCTGAAAATGGGACTTGTGCTCAGTCAGCTTTGTCAGTAAACAAAAGCAATAAATATAAAGAAATAAATACTGGAATTATATTGGTGAGGACTAGATCCAAAATTGTTGAGCCCCTAGTTGGGATATGAACTATAAGTAGTAGCTAATATTTATGAAATCCAGGTAGCATTGTGCATACATTTTTTGTGGTAGTGTAGGTTACCTAGTTATTGAAAGGATAGTTGAAATTCTCCCAGGAAAATAGTATTTGGTACAGTCTGGAAGGATTTAGTTTATTTAGCTTATGTCTTGTTGGATGCAGGTGACATGGAAAGGTGTGATAGTTGACTGTGATATGGTATGTATTTTATAGACGGTAATCAGTGCATGGAGGACATGAAGATCATTGTCTTGTGTTTTCAGTTTTATTGATGGTGAATAGTGTATGAAGGACATGAAAGTCATTGTCCTGATTTGAGTCTTGATGTGATTTGGTAAAACAGACATGCTGCCGCCACCACCACCACCAGCATCATCATTTTCAGAGGTGGATCTTAATGAGAGGAAGGCAATGGAACACTACACAGAGAGGCTGCTATCACCCCATTGAAAACATGTTTCAGTAACAGTATACATATGTATATTTTCAAGGGCCAGAAAAGCCTTTTACTTGGTTCATCTCATAAGTAAAGGGATTGCATCCAGAAAAAAAAGGAGGTTATTACTTCCTTATACTCCTCCCTCATTAGACTAATAATTGAGTATAACACCCCATTTGGTATGTACCTCTCCAAACATCTGTGCCAACTGGAAAGGCCACAGAAATACCTCACAAAGAGAATCCATGGCCTCCAAAATCTGTCCTATGTGGACAGGCTCAAACCACTATCACTCTACTCGGTATCATACCAATTGCACCGAGGTGATCTGTGTCTCGCCTATGAGGCAATCTCAGACCCTGCCCTACTAGAGATGCTCTATGTCTGTAAGTCTAATTCCTTGTGTATTACCCAGTTGAAAGGCCTAAAAATAATATGCAACATCAACAAAACCTGCTGGAAAGACAGGTTTGTCTCCCAGAGGCTACCCTGTCTCTGGAATAGACTTCCCATACATGTCAAACAGAGTACCTCACTGACCCTCTTCAATTGCAACCTTGATGAGTGGATGGGAAAACATAAATTTGTCCCAGGGCTTCCACCTGTGTCTGTCATTGATAGGGGGTGACAGGTGCTGACTGAGGTTTCTTTTTGGGGATAAACTCTTGGCTAGGCTTGTAAGGGCCCCAAGGCCATTAGCCTAGTAACTTCCTATGATCCTATGATATCTAACATCATTGTGTAATGATCACCTACAGTTCTTAACTGAAATGAGATATTGTAGTTCATTATGTTGTTTTTCTTCAGAGTTATGTAATCTATCACAGACTGTTTTTTTCAGTTGTGTAAGTAACACTATCATTTTTAATTTAATTTATTTTTCTCCATTAAGTATTTTTGAATTATAGACAGTCAGTTTTTGAATTATGTTTATCTGTCAGTTATAATAAGTTCCATTATGATTACTTTTCTCAACGAAGACCCTGCCAACTTGTATAACAAAAAAAAAAGAATTTGTAAATTTTATAAGATTTCCTGTACATAAATTAAACATGCCAGTGATTATTAATGAATAATCCCCTTTAGTGCTATGTTACTGCTAATTGCCATGTGTAAGGTTTCTTATCTATTCACACTTTCTTTCATATTTTTATGTTTCACAAAAAATAAACATTCTTTACTTTAAATGTATTGCTTTTGTATATTATTTTTATCAGAATATAAATATCCATTGCTTCTTAAATTTTGCCTGAATTTAACTAAAATCAGTAGTCCTCCCATTGCATGGCCAAGGCTCTTGATTTCTTACACTGATGTTATAGTTTTACAAATCTTGCACAATTATATTATCAGTGTCTTTTCATCATGTTTATTCCAGGGAGTAATGCTCAACAGGGTGTGTATTGCTGTGTAAATAATGCTCTCCCATGGGTATTATGAGTCCCTTTGTTGCAGGTGGAAGGCCTCTATACCCCTGGAAGGGCATTATTTCCACAGTAACACACACCCTGGAGGGCATTATTGTGCTTAGAGAATTGGCTGTCTGTAAAAATTGTTGTTTTACTTGCTTATTTTTTTATATATTTTGATGTAAAATAGTTCCTCTGCCTAATGTTTCAGACTTTCTGTAGTGTATGTACATGGTGCTGGAGGAAGTATTTTACATCCAAAATATAGCATTTTCAAAAAATATCCAGATATTTACTTCATTTTTTTTGGTTCCTTACTTAAATGTTTGTTCATTGGGGATTAGAGTAATTAAATAATGACATACATTTGGGTTTCAGATTTTATTTCCTTCAGAAAATGCATGATAATACAAATCCTGTTATTCAAGAAACTTTCTAATTTTATAAGAGCAATATTTAAAATTTGTTTCTATTTTTGAGCTTTTGTTCCACCTTTATTTTAGGCTTTATCCACACACACACACACACACACACACACACACACACACACACACACACACACACACACACACGCACACACACAGTCGCGCTTCAGAAAAATGCATGCTAACAAAAATCCTGTTATTCAAGCAATTTTCTAATTTAATAAGAGTGATAGTTAAAAATAAGTTTGTTTTTTGAGCCTTTGTCTCCCCTTTATTTATTTTATTTATTTATTTAACATTTGTTGATCGGGAAAGTCCGACTCGGTTCCATAGATCCTGTTTTCAGCGGCGGCCCAGGGAGAAATGCTCCAGAAGCATGTCTTTAGCTTTATTTTAGGCTTTTTTCCAGATATCTTGCGTTAAGTGGTAGAGAGGTAAACAAACACCTTAACTGCTGCTGCCACTGTTCGATCATTCTTACTCTTCACACACACACGCATGCACACAAACACACACACACACACACACACACACACACACACACACACACACGCTACTGCTTTCATGCATGCAAACAGATGCAGACAGAAGCATAAATACACATAAGCACACACTTTCTTTTTTTATGTTTCTTTGAATTTTATACTTGCTAAACAGCAAAAGCCTGCTTAGCGGGAGTCAAATAATGGCTGGATTGATCTCGCTCTCACTGCCATGCACACATACAGTCACACACACTTTTCTTTTTCTTTATTTTATTTTATACTCGCTGAACAGCAAAAGCACTGCTTACTGAATGTAAAATAATGGTACGGCCATTAGATTACTTTCAGTCCGAGCTCAACCTTAATATGCTTCTGTAAAGCGGTGGACTTGTTTTTCAGCTGGCATTACCTGTACATTAAACCCTGCTGGAGAATGTACAGGTCCACCATTCTGTAAGTAAATTTCATACATTATAATTTATCGAGAATTTAGTATTTTTTATTTACTAAATTGTTGGCTGTTACTGCCATGTTCCATGTCAGAACTCTAAGAGATCTTGTGTACAACTCTGGGTTTAGTTATAACATTTTGTTTGTCAGTCTGTTACTTATTCCTCCCAGTGCAGTACATGTATAGCAAACTCATCTAATTTTCTTAAATTATGTTTCAGATCTTCCTTAAGTATTTTGCTACACTAAACATTTCATTTTGTCCTCTCTGTTGCCCTTTCAGTCCTATCAGTGGTGCACCCATTTAGATTCTTCTGTAATATGATTTGAAACTTAAATTTGAGGGAAATATTTACCTTCCAGAGGGATACCGTCTTTAATCTTGGGATGTTATGTATAGATACCAAAGAGATTTGTTATCATCTACTATCTTTTCATTGTACCCCTGTATCTTCCCTTTATATTAGTCCTCTTTTCTCTTCTAGTCTCTTTCTTGTTCTTGTTATCCCTAAAAGCAAGTATTTTGTTTAGATCTGAGATTGCTCACCTAATGAGTTTTCCAGGATTTAACCTGTTTCCAGTACTGATACAAATTTTCTCTATTTTCAAATGTTATTTCTAAACCATATACATTTAGGGTATTTGCATTATCACATGTAACCCTGGCCGGGTTTGTTAACTACAAACATACTACCTTGACCTCCCAAGACATTCTTGTATTGTATTGCTGTTGAATTGCAATTTTACCAGTCACTGGGTTAATTAAAATTCTTGAAATAGTAATTCCTTTGTGTTTTATCCATGTTATGTATAACATAGAGGTCACATTAACTAAATCTATACCTTCACATTTCTCATTCTTCATTACTGACAGTTATTTTAACCCATCTTATTCTAATTCAAGAATTGTTCCTTCTCAGTAGAATTCTTGGCTTTTATTTCTTCTGTTTCGTATACATTTCCTTGTTGTTTCATAAGCCTACTAAGGTGGTCCTTTTTGACATGCCATTCAATTATTTCAGTAAATTCTTTAAGATCGTACCTTCTGCTGCCCATTTCTCTTTCCTTCTTTCAATCTTACCTTTTACTCTTCTTTTCTGTGTAGCTTGTGTTCATCTTTTTCTTCCTGATAGTATATACACTCGACTAAACTTTGAACCATTTCTTCACTGTTGTTTCTCTCATTATCATTTTCCTAAACTGTCTCTTTTTATTTCTTTCTGTAATTGTCTCAAATGTTCTAATATTGGGGTAAAATCCCTAGATAAGAGTCGGTGTTTTGCCTTTCCTTCTGAGATGTTAAAAGTGCACTAGGTTTATAGTTGTGCTGTATTAGATTCTTGAGTATTCAAAAACAAATCACCATCATGGTTGCTTCCTAGTTAAAAAGAGAAACTGCTCTTGGGGGAAACCAGGTATCTAACTGCTCAGAGACTTTCTTGATAGTCCAGCAGTGGCATTGACAACAGCACAGAATGTGAGAGGTTCTGAGTATAGTCCCCAGACAAGGGCCAGTGTTTTCCTTACCTGCTGAGTTCTGAATGTTCTAATTTTCTTACAAAACAACTTTTCACATTTATAGCTCTCTGTTGTTAACAGTTAGTTGCTGATGTGTTAGCTTATGAGCTACAATTCTGTTCCTTTTTTTAGTTAACTCCATTGACAGAACAATATCATCCTAAAATGTTTCTGCTTCCGTATAATCCTTTTTCTCATTGTTAATCAAGTGGTGAAGAGGTTGTTGATATCCAAATATGGTTATGTGATACTAGTCCCAACTACTATTGATTTGAAATAGCTTACTTCTGTCTACACATTCCATTAAAATTTTCAACAGTTCCATTTTATTTTCATCTAAGTCTAGTCTTCCTGCTGTGACCTTGTGCTCTTGTCTCAACATCTCTTCCCCATTCTGTCTGCTTTATGCCTTTGATTTTCATCTCTCCACCCAACTGTCTCTGAGATTTAGTTTCTTTAAAGCTTGTATTTTCCTTAGCATACCTGTGGCACGATATGACTGAGACAGGGTTGCAAATAACTGCAATTCAGACTCTGAACTGAGACGATCTAAGCTGAGCTACCATTTTCTTTGAATTTGCAGTGGGTACATGAATAATTATGACTACCTCCTCATGTATCATTCACTGTCCACCTGATTGTCTGAGGAGGTTCTTTGTCTCCATGGCTTCTGCTGGGGGACTTAAACATCAAACCGAATGAGGTGACAGTAGCTTTTATTAAAGAATTCCTGCAAGTTATGAAGGGATTTGGGTTTACACAGGCTGTTGTCTCTCTTTCTCATAGACTGGAGCATACCATGGACTTGGTATTTCAACTTTTGTCATGACTAGTCATAAGGTGGTGGAACCAATCAATTAGTCTATCTTACAACTGTTTATTGGCCAACCCCTGGTAGAATCCCAGGACCTGTGATCTGTAGTACATGAGAGTTGGTTCGATTACCCTGGACATTTTGAACCTGTTTCATTTCATCAGTTTCATGATTGTCATGCCACTAATCCTGATGAGTTGGTGGGGCCAATATAGTTCTGCATAAGCTGGGTCCTTAAGTTCTTTGAAATCTAGAGGCTTGAGATGGCTGCTTTGGTATAGAGGGATAAAGCCCTAATGGTAATCTAGGCAACCGATCTTCAGTTAGTTGCTCAGACACCTTCTAGAACTGGTATGGGAAAGAAAAGAATTGGTGAGACATTAGTCTGCACACTTCTTTTCAGAAAAGAGGCATATTCTCTGTTGTAGAACCCCCAGTATAAACGAGGGGTCACAAAAGGGTGTTTTATCTTCAAATGGTTTGGGGCCACTTGATGGGTTTATAGATGTAGAGGTGTGTAGGGCCCAGTGTTCAGGCTAATGGGATATCATAGGACACTGACTTTAGTGCTCTCAAGTGTTATACTCTGTAGCAACCCTGGAATCTAATTCCTTCTGAAAGGCTATTAATTTAGATGACTTTTTAAGTGTAAGATGATTCCCAAGAGATATAATAAATTGTGATGTAAACCTTTTTCATGAATGTGTTCTACATAGTGGAATGTCATGAAAACAGTGGGTATATTAATTTTTGAGGAAGTGCATAGCTGTAATCCCAGGGTTTCTCATAATGTTGGACAGATAAAGGCCTTATAAGACAAGAATAATCTTCATCTTAAATAATGCAAACATATTCTGTAACATTTTAAATACTGAAACCTATATATTTGCTTTATATCTCTAACAAATTAATTTTTGTAAGATTTATTTGTTTAGTTCAAGTAGTTGTAAATCAGTTTTACTCTAGTAGCAGAATCTTAAGTTTTACCGTAATGTAGGTCTTATACTGTTCTTATAAGGATTGGTGAGCATAGTAGAGTCCCTAAAGGAAAAGGTTTTAAACATCAAGCTAAGTATCCACATTGCTTTTATGTACTATAGTTGCATTTTATTTAAAACACAAATTACTAATAACACAGAGCCTTATTTGCTTTTAGACTAAAACTGTTAAGCTTTATTTGTAAATCCTGAGTCCAGCTGTCCATACACGTGACCTTCCACTTCTGTATGCTGACTCCACTGCCCTTGCTTTTTTTGCCCAAACTGTATGTGGTTATACGGACTACTCAGTGAGGTAATGTTGTCAGCATATTTGGACAGCCAGCAATTCTGTGATGAAAGAAACAGAAAGGCAGGATTAAACAATATGGGTCCTGATTCATTGTGACTTAATCTGAATTATTATGTAATGTTGTTTCCATAGTGACACTTTTATCTTGCCATTGTCTAATCCATTTCATTATAAATGTGCTGATGTTCATCATTATTAGACTCCTGATTGTATTTTTGTTCCCTTGTGCTTCCTGTGCAAATATGTCATAAACTGTATGTTTAGTAACTGTAATAAGTCTTGTTTTAAACCCGTGTGCAACTATGTACGATTGTATTGCTTTCTGTAACAAGTGTAAATCTGCCTCTTTCAACTTGATGTGACTGTTTTTAGCTGTCATGTATTTACTTTTTATGCACGAATGTTTTTGTAGCTTTTTATAGGTTCATTGTTGAGTACTAGGCTAGCTGCCTTTGTGGACCATTTTAAGCCTTGCCAATTTTCCTTTTGGTGTTTGAATTAACCTATCCCATTTGGTGGTAGGTTGGTCTTATCCATCCCATGGTAGTTAATTATATATTACCCTTAGTTTGAATAACAGGGATAATGCCAGAGATAATTTAAGGGGACCCTTGCATGGGGTAAAGGATTTAGGAGGTGCCTCTGTCTATTAGAATCACAGGGGTAGACCCGGGGTAAATTTTCTAATACTCATCCATAGATCCCTATTGCGCTTGAATGTGGACAGGGATGAGATTTGCTTTACGTGGTTAAGGAGTCTTTCCCAGAGCAGCAGTATCATCTGAGAAATGTACATATCTCTTCATTTATATCTACAAGGCATTCTGCTGATGTTGCAGAAGAGGTTTATATCCCTAGAATAACTATTTGTGATGCAATTTGACTTGCTGATGTGCAGTAGGTTTGTTATTTCTGGGCCAGAGGATGCCTTGTATGCCAGACAGAGGTCATCTCTTAGTCTGTAGGAAACTGAGTATAGTGACATGGCTTTGAATCAATCTATGTAGAACATGTTGTTTAGGCCTTGTATCCTTTTAACAAGGTATCTCTGTGGGCATTCCAGTTGTTGCATGTGTCTGGACACATACATAACAAAGGTGGCATTATACTCAATAATATGCCTAATGAGGGATGAGTAAAGGGATGCAGTGACAACTCTAATGCTAGACACAATCCTTTTGTTTATAAGCTGCACAATATAGAAGGGCTTTCTTATGACAGTGGATGCATGTTGATTGACAGTTAGATCACTGTCCACATAAGTTCTCAAATCCGTAACTGGGTCAGCTGTTAGTGGTGTATTGTCAAGGTGGTAGTTCCCTGGGATAGATGACTGCCCCAGGGATATATAAATGCATTTTTGTTACTTATTATTATTGATTAGTTCCATAATAAGTCTTTCCATTGCTTCATATATGAGGCTGGTTAGATTAAGGGGTTTGCAATTGACTAAGTCTGTGGAAAGTTCTCCTTTTCGCAGGGAAATGGCCGTAGTTGTTCTCCATGGGCGTCCACTGAAAGTGGTCATCTAGTCCTAGCCACACTTTCCTGGTAAACAAAGCAAATAAAATAAATTATTAGACTATTGATGATGACATCTTGTGGACTTGGACAGGCATAAGTATTATGATTTTGACTAGTAACTCCATATTGAGCAAAGCAGAGCAGATGCTGGCTCATAAAAATCCACTAAACATGTTCCTCAAAAAAGGCATGTTAAGCAATGGCTTTTGTTAAGGAATACTTTTTTTGGATATCATCAACAAGCTTAATAAACATATTTCAAAACACGTACAAAGAACAAAGGTCAGACAAAAAAGACAATAAATCTGAATCTGATCCATACACCCATCTTCATGTGCAGGCATGGCAGTGCACTGCAAAGGCCCACTGCATGGCAGCTGATTGGATGCCCATTAGATTTAGGACTTAAGCCGTAAACCCTAGTATGCTCAACCCTTTTTCCCCAAGGAATGAATGAATGATAAGGTTATTACCCTGGGGAATAAATGGATTAGTAGAATGGCGTAGGGAAATTTTGTAGGTTGGGAGAGGGCCAGAGCAAAAAAAAAAAAAAAACTACAGATACAAGATGGAGGATTGAGGATAAGTGGCATTGCTGTGGTCTTCTTGAGGACAAGCATGTTCTGGCCATCCTGTTTTTAGTATATCATATGATCATAGGTTCTACCTAAGCTTATAGCTAAAGCGACCATGAAGAAGATGGCCACATCAACTGTTACTGATGCAGGAACAAAGATGAGACGTACTACCAAGGCTGTCGTGAGATGAACACATCACATTAAAATCCAAATTCTTTAATACGAACAACAAAAAGTAGCATAAAACAAAGCTCTAGGAAGTAGCTCTTCCATTGAAATTTACTGGTTTCTGGATTCAAATACTATTTCCATGGGAGAGCTACTTGTAAGAGTGCTAACATTGTTTACGTAGCCACTTGCATGTCCTGTCCAGCCTACTTTGTAGGCAAAACCAATAGACCGTTTAAAGAACAGATTCTATGACACTTTTCTGATATTCATAACAGTGTTGAGACCAATGCCTTATATAAGCATGTTAAAAACAACAAAACACACCGGTTTTAATTTATGCCCATAAGTATGCTAAGAGAGAATTTGAGAAGGGGTGATATACGTAACAACACTGAACTACAAGAAACTAAATAGATTATGGAACTCAGAGCTGATCGTCCACCTGGTCTTAATGGTGTTATCCCCCTTAAGCCCATTTTAAAAGCAAGAGGCCTTGTCAAGAAATACAGCTGATCTAATGTAACATGCTGATTGCTTTACGGACTTGACTATATATGAGTATATATTCTGCTGTCTTACTTTCTTTCCCTTCATATAAGGAGAAGGTATTTTTGACAACAGTTGATTGGTTACTTTGGTCTTGCAATTACTAATAGCTATTGCCTTATTTACATTTGAAGATATTTTTCTCGATCGGCTGGTTGCAACTGTCACTGTGCACAGTCACTTGGTCAGAATAACAAAGAGTTCTAAGAAACCGAGCCACTTTACTGATAGGAAAGAAAAATCATGCTGTCATTCAGGCCTGCATCTAAGTCATCATGGGTATCGTATTTTGCTTCTTAATTTCCTTTTGCTTCTAATTTCTATTGAAGACAAGCTTCCTGACTATGAATAGTCATGGCTTGGTTCTTATTGGCAAAAAAGCTTCCTGATTAAAGATGATCGATCTTTTTCATATGCTAAATATCTGGTTCAGTATGACTTGCTCATTGGACCAGCTTGTTCCTGTTTTTTCTTGATTGGCTCTACTGTTATTCTGAATTAATTTGAGACTGGCATGCTCCTGATTGGAAGAAATAGTTTCTGATAGTCTCTAATTGGCCATCTTGATATGCTAAATGATTGATTCAGATTGAGAAGCTCATTGGTCCAGCTTGTCCCTGATTCTTGATGATTGGCTATTACTACTTTTATGAGAAAAAGCATTGGTTAATGGGTGACAATCTGAAGAAGGTTTTTACTGAAAGCGCTTATCCACCCTATAACTTTGTTTTATGCTACTTTTTATTGTTTATATTAAAGTATTTGGTTTTTAACATGATGTGTTCGTCTCACGACAGCCTTGGTGGTATGTCTCATCTTTGTTCCTGCATTTTCTTTACTTGTTAAGACCACCTTTGGTAATGTAGCATTTTTTTTTGTTTTTATGTTTTATATATCAACTGTTACTGATAGGAAACTAACAATATCCCCCATTAAGCACATTTTCCTTACATATCCCTAGTAGAAACATGTGATCATCCATCCAGACTGGTTATAAAGTTTGTTAGGCAAATATTCTGTTTTATGCAGACGGGCAAACTGTTCCAGAAATGGATGAAGTGTTTTCTTTGTGTCTGTCACACACTCTAGTGCTTTTGTTGTGGTAGTATACATTTAGGTCTCTAAAGTCTGTGTTTGCTTTACTATTGGAGCTGTTTAGGAAAAAGAGTTGAAAGAGTGCTGGATGATTCATAGCATGGAAGGCTAAGCACATATCATTCCTCAGTAGTTTGTGTGACACTGAGTAGAGGTACAGGGTCAGTAATGTATCAGAATAGGTAGGGGTACTGAGACGTTAGATATTTGTAGATAGGAAATTTTTAGGTCTGTCAAGCTGGTTTAGGTGCAGTACATGCAGAAAGGTACATTATTTTCAATGATGGACCTAATATGGGATGAATGATGTGGGACTATAACTTTTTTAAACCTTGAAGAAATACAAGAAGGATTTTCTAACCACCACAAAGGTGTAGTGATCAAAAAGGAGTCTCTAGTCAACATACTTACCCAAGTCCCTGATAACTCTGTCAAATTTAAGTGGAATGTTATGTATATGGTAAGCAGTAATGACACTAGACTTAGCAAAAGAAACTATGCACTTTCCAATGTTGAGGATAAACCCATGAGCAATACACCAAGCATTTGTTTCATCCGGCCATTGGTAGAAGATGTGAATATCAGAATAGGATTTGATAACTCCACCCAGTTTGCAATCATCAGCAAACATGGTTATTCCCAGTCCCTTGATATCGGCTTTTGTCTCACAGAAGTATATACAGTAGAAGAGGTATCCCTGAACAGATCCCAATGGAACACCACTGGTGACATTTTTCTGTCTAGAGCAAATACTCCTGAGCTAGTTACCTATCCAGCAAACTATTCATGTTTTTAATGTTGATTTGGAGAATATGTCAATAATCCCCACAAGAAGGATAGTGCCAAAGGCCTTGGTAAGGTCTAGATAATCAGTGTGGACAGCATGCCTATTAACTCTAAGATTCAGGGAAGTCGTCTGTATTTGTGCTTCAAGTGATCTCTGTAACAGCATTCTGATCAGCAGCACTGTTATGGGTGTTGGAAAGGCTGTGCATTTCAACCTTGATCATATTAAAGAAGGTTTTATATAGTGAGGAATGTGAATTAGATGCCCAGTGCTTTGCTCCTGACTTGCCCTGACTGGTTGATTTAATGAATAAATTTATGTATGTACATGGGTTTACTTCACTTAACCAACATCCCACGTAACCGACACGCAAAACACTGAGCCGAGAACACCGACATTTCACAACACCAAAACCGCACATACCCAACACACACAATACCGACACTTCAAAACCCCGACACACCTCAGTAAAACAAACACACAACACACACAAACAACATACAAAAGAAAAAACACCACACTCAACATAAAATTACCTAGTTCCCCTCATTCACGCCCTGCTCTCCATCTACACTAAACTAAACCAAACCCTTACCACTAAAACAAAGCATACACTACAAATAAAAAAATCTAAAACACTTACCTTCACATTTTACGTTCTTGCAGGGGGGATAGGCCCTTCCTCACCCCCCATGGGGGGCTTTGTCTCCATACCCCCCCGTAACTTAATTATATCAACTCCAAGATCGCACTACAACAGCTACAAGAGTGGATTTCCTGTTCCGCTCAAGTTGGACAATTTCAAATCAATTCAGAAGTTGGCATTCTGACGTGTTGGTCATCTGACACTTCGAGCTTTTTAGCTTGGTGTTTAGTGTGTCTGTCTACTGAGATTTCGGTAATCTCAAGTAGACCGATAATTATATATATAAATAAAAGGGAAGTCATAAAAGTCACCCCTGATCATTATTAGTAAAAAAAAAGGACTCATAAAAATTCACTAAGGCCAATTTTGAGAGAAAAATTGCCATGGATTCAGGACAATCATTAAGGCCTTTTCAGCTATATTAGGGACCTGGTGGAAACTCCCAGATATGCTCAAATTAGTCCAAAAATGAAACAAAATCACTGAACCACAGACATTGCCAACATACAACTGGCAGAGGGGTTCACAGACTCTTCCCCCTCCCCCTCACCCCCTCTTCCCAACCCGAGCAGTGTAGCCCGAGCACAGCCTCCGGGCGATGCTCAAAATAAAAAGGTGAAAAAAAGCAGCTAAAGCTAAAACACAGCATCCACGGGAACGGATGGTGTCCAAAATAGCTGAACCTGAGCATAAATGTTTAATCTCAACCTTACCACCAGGATCGTGCCCAAGGGTGCCCAACCAGAGCGTGAGCAGGAGTAGTCCCACGCCACAAAAGAAGGGTCCCACACACCCCATAAACAACAACCCTAGACTGCAATAAGTCTAGTATAATAAGCTACAAGTCCTGCTAAAAAGAGCCATGGAGATTTGATATAAACAAAGATAAATTGAGAGGGAGGGGGATGAGACTTGAACTGACTGGCCTCAGCTTGCCTTTGTCAAGGGAAGATCATGCCTTTTGCAAATGCATGATTACTTCTTGTGCTGAGGAGGCAAAACTGATACACCAAGGCCAGTCCCTAGAAAACCTCTTGACCAGAAAAAAGCCACAGCATACCAGATGGGTTGCCAAAAAAACCACCAGCTTAAACCCACAAAGGTTGCCCATGCATGTAAGACTCCAAGCCTGAAGCCAAGTGGTGTCAAGGGTGAGGTTGCCTTGGTGTCCTATTATTGTTCATCAGTGGCCCATCACAAGTGCTAACTTGGGAGGACTTTGGCAACATTAAGTTTGCAGGCGACGACAAACTTTGCAGGCCATGCAAAGGTGGCGCCATAGTGGAAAGTGTCAAACACAAGGGACACCGCGACAGCAGATAGGGACACAATATCTGGCACGGCACAAAGTTAACGCCAGGATTGCATAGGAAAAAGCTATGGGTCACAAGCTACCATAAAAGTGTATAGGTATACCTCAGCGAAAAAATAAGAAAAAATCGAGACCTGAAAGGCCAGGTTGACAGTGTGTACCCAGGTTTGACAGACAGTGGGCTTTTGTGGTTGTTGACGGAGCTTGGCAGGAAAGAAATTCTACATTGCCCACTGAGTCATGAGGTGTCACATCATACAGAGTCAGACCATTGATCCCCTACACTCTGCCCGTCAGATGATGTATACACATCATCATCTATTAGAATTATCTTCCCCTTCGCCACTGCAGGATAGAGATACCAAAAAATCTGCACAAAAGGATTATGGTGAAAGATCTAAGAAAAAAAAGCCTGATTCGAGCTTACCAGCTCTGTTCAGTGGCATACCATCTGCTCATATTGTATAGATATATGGACATGAGGCCATGTCAACCCGGGTGAATAAAATCTGCTCCCCAAAAAAAAAACATACCTACAAACAACTAAATGCTCATATATATATATATATATTTATAATATTGTTAACCGGATGGTACACTGTTGATTGAAGGAATCAAGTCCTGTAACATGGGCTAGAGGACGCAGCTCATTAATGGCACAGAGCTTTAATCCCCTGTACTAACTTACATGATCAGGGGTCCCCTTATGTGCTCATTAGGTCATGTCAGTAGTTCTGGGGAGTTGACCATCTTTGGGTTACAGTGAGTTTCTTAAAAATGATTACAATGATTTTATCTCTTTTATTTTCTGTATGTACATTGTCATTTGTGAACTGGCTCCTTTGTTCCACCAACCTTTTTCTCACTAGTCTGGCGGTACCAAATCCTATCTTGCTGTATGCTAGCCGTGACTTTTTTGGGACTGAGGTATTTCCAGCTCTGTTAAAGGAGGCCTTGATTACCATAGGTCTTAAAAAGCCAGGTTAGATTCCTATCACAATATCCCTTTTGCTGGTATGTTTCTTGAGAAAACAGTGTAAGAGAGACAACCTGTGGTCTTATGCCAAGGGATCAGTGGCATCACTCTGTCCTTGTCCTACTTCATTTCAAAGCAACATTTACCAGGGTGGATCATTCTGTCTTACTGATTCATGTACTGAAGAATAAGAGGTGTAGTCTTAGATCAGTTTGCTCCTACCTCTCTGACGAATCTATTGAGTAATCTTGTTAGCGCCTGTGCTTCCTGCACTCTCAGTTGTGATATTCCACAAGATTCTATACTCAGTTTGTCAATGTTGATTGTGTACCTGCTTCCTTTGGGAGATATTATTCAAATTAAAGGTTTTCAGTAGCATTGCTATGCTGATGTATGTGGCTGTGTTGCTCCTCCCCTCAGGAGTCTATGTCAGCCATTATAATTTAACAAGTAACTTTTCATTGCATATATTCTTGTATTGCTGATAATTGGCTGAATTCATCAACTCCAGAAATGTTATTGTGGTCTTTCTCAATACTTTTAAGGACTCCAGTTTTGTATCTTAATATCACCTGCATTAAAGACTAACTGCAACTGACGCAAAAGATCCAAAATCTTGTAGGAAGTTCATAGGAAGTTACTAGGCTTTTGGCCCTGAGGCTCTTGCAAGCCTATCCAAGAATTTAGCCCAAGTTCCAACAAGTCATCACCCAATGCCCCTGTCCAGCAGGGACACAGGTGGAATCCCAGGGGTGTATTTTCTGTTCCCAACTAGTTATGCAGGTTGCCCTTAAATAGGGTTAATGAGGTACTCTGCTTGACGTGGAGAGGGAGTATATATTCTACAGAAGGGGGAGTCTCTGAGCCAGAAATCTGTCCCACCAACAAGTCCTATTGATGTTACAGGGTTGATCAGTGACAACAAACTGACATTAAAGAACCATATAGTCATCACCAGTCATCACATCCCTGCTGTGGTTACCCTCAGAAAAACAGACAACACCACAGTAATGTGGTACATCAACAGACAGGGAGGGACCCAATCTTACCCTCTCTGCAGGCTAGCCATGAACCTCTGGCTGACAGCCTCCTCCATGGGATTACACCTAATAGCCCAATACCTTCCAGGGATCAACAACACCCTGGCAGACCAGTTAAGCAGAAACTTACTGGACCCCCATGAATGGCAACTCCACAGAAAGATCTTTTTGCAAGCCGCACAGGAGTGGGGAAATCCGGAGTTGGATCTCTTTGCTTCCCACCTCAACCACCAGCTAAAAAAATTCTGTACCAGGGAGTATCACCACCTAGAGTGGAAGGTGGATGCCTTGACCATCCCCTGGAACTTCCCTCTTTGTGTACACACTCTCTCCTGTGCCTCTTATTCCCAAGGTACTGATCAAGGTAAGGGAGGAGAGACCAAAGGCCATCCTTATTGCTCCAGATTGGTCCAGACAGCATTGGTACCCCTTGCTGTGCAGCCTGACATCACACCTCCCAGGCAGCTTTCCCTGATCTCAGACTTCTTGACTCAAGTGGGGGGGGGGGGGTGCTGCACCCAGACTTGCAGACTCTCAAACTGTCAGCATGGCTAATACTCTAAAGGCAAGCAAGGGGCACCTGTTAAGCAAACAGGTCCTAGACATTATCACAGGGGCCAGAAGGCCCAGCACCAGAAAATCTTATGCATGGAAATGGAAAAGATTCTGCTCCTGGAGCCAATTCTGTGGGGCCATTTCCTCACAACCTTCTGTCCCTCTTATCCTGGATTATCTAACAGAGTTAGTGAATAGTGTCCTCTCCTTCTCATCTATTACAATCCACGCCTCAGCCATTTCAGCTCATTTTGATACAGACCAGCCCCTGTTCTCACATCCTTTGATTAAACAATTTCTCAGAGGGGCTTCTAATATCAGACCTTCCAGAAGGCCAGGGTTTGCCTCTGCAGTTCTGCAGGGCTTACTTACCCATGCTTAGGTCTCTAACTAATCCTTCCAGCCCTCTCCTCAGCTTTGGGAATCCCCCCACAGGTGATGACTGCAACAGTGAAACACGAAGAACATAGTACAGTTGTGTACACTTAACCATAAATATAGATGTTTGAATGTATTCACTGTTGCAGTCCTGGTTTCTCCCCTCCTTCCCCCTTATATCCTCTTTTCTTAGGGAGACATAAGCTTCTTAGGGTGGTTTTTAACCACCAGGACCACTTTGTTATATTTCCTTGGTTTTCTTATTGGTTAGGGCAAGAACAACTGATGTAATGGTGTCAGCTACCTTGCTTTATGGCACTGATGACCTGACGTCAGTCAACAAGCAACAGCAGCTGATGCAGAAAAACATCGACTCTGGTATTCGGGCCAGATGAGGACTACCACAGTAGGGATAACCCACAGGTGATTACTATATGGGACAACCTCCCCACAGGTGATGACTGGAACAGTGAATACACTTGGACATCTACATTTATGGTAAGTGTACACAACTGTACTTTTTGGTGGCATGGTTGAAATTCTTTGGAATTTGGACATTGTCTCTGGAACTTATACTTGGTAGCCAGACATGGTGTTCAACACAGGGTGACTTCAAACATTCCATAAAAGCATATTTATTTGATTGATTTTGGTTAGCATGGTTCCCCTACTTACTTTTATATCTGCTTTTACTGTGAACCAATAGTTTACTATATTAATTCTTTTAAATTGTTTACATTGTATTTTATTTTACTTATTTCTTGTTATATCTTCCATTTTATGTCATTGTTTTCATATTATCGTAGCATTACTATTCATCATGTTTGTACAGTTCTATGGCTCAAACACTCAAGTGAATCTAAAACCTTTTTTATATTTGTATTCAGATGAGAACCTAATCTGATGCAATGGTTTCAGATTATGACCTGAGAAAGTTAGAAGAGTGTATGTAGAACTAAACTAACACCATATGGTTTGTATACTAGGCTACTCCATGTCCTACTGTAACTTTGGCTCTGAAAGCAGACTCAACTGTGTCACTGCACAGGATGGAGTGTTGAAAATTATCCTGTAGTGCAAGATCCTGTATGCTGATTTTATAGAAGAACTGATTTTCCACTTGCCTGCTTGGGAACTGGTTAATTACCTCCGGCAAAGAAAGCAAGTTATCATTTCTTCAGAGGGCCTTCATGATTCCCCTCCTTCCATCTCTGCTTTTCTTGTACTTACCATGACACCATGGTAGTAAGGTATCCATCTCTGCTTTTCTTGTACTTACCATGACACCATGGTAGTATGGTATCCATCTCTGCTTTTTCCTGTACTTACCATGACACCATGGTAGTAAGGTATCAGTCTCTGTTTTTCTTGTACTTACCATGACACCATG
The DNA here is from genome assembly GCF_019279795.1 of Protopterus annectens. Lineage (NCBI taxonomy): Eukaryota > Metazoa > Chordata > Ceratodontiformes > Protopteridae > Protopterus > Protopterus annectens. The sequence continues at coordinate 798,205,994 of NC_056726.1, forward strand.
GTAGTAAGGTATCCATCTCTGCTTTTTCCTGTACTTACCATGACACCATGGTAGTATGGCATCCATCTCTGTTTTTCCTGTACTTACCATGACACCATGGTAGTATGGTATCCATCTCTGCTTTTTCCTGTACTTACCATGACACCATGGTAGTATGGTATCCGTCTCTGTTTTTCTTGTACTTACCATGACACCATGGTAGTATGGTATCCGTCTCTGCTTTTTCCTGTACTTACATGACACCATGGTAGTATGGTATCCGTCTCTGTTTTTCTTGTACTTACCATGACACCATGGTAGTATGGTATCCGTCTCTGTTTTTCTTGTACTTACCATGACACCATGGTAGTATGGTATCCGTCTCTGTTTTTCTTGTACTTACCATGACACCATGGTAGTATGGTATCCGTCTCTGCTTTTCTTGTACTTACCATGACACCATGGTAGTATGGTATCCATCTCTGCTTTTCTTGTACTTACCATGACACCATGGTAGTAAGGTATCTGTCTCTGTTTTTCTTGTACTTACCATGACACCATGGTAGTATGGTATCCATCTCTGTTTTTCTTGTACTTACCATGACACCATGGTAGTATGGTATCCGTCTCTGTTTTTCTTGTACTTACTATGACACCATGGTAGTATGGTATCCGTCTCTGTTTTTCTTGTACTTACCATGGCACCATGGTAGTATGGTATCCGTCTCTGTTTTCCTTGTACTTACCATGACACCATGGTAGTAAGGTATCTGTCTCTGCTTTTCTTGTACTTACCATGACACCATGGTAGTATGGTATCCGTCTCTGTTTTTCTTGTACTTACCATAACACCATGGTAGTAAGGTATCCGTCTCTGTTTTTCTTGTACTTACCATGACACCATGGTAGTATGGTATCCATCTCTGTTTTTCTTGTACTTACCATGACACCATGGTAGTATGGTATCCGTCTCTGTTTTTCTTGTACTTACCATGAGACCATGGTAGTATGGTATCCGTCTCTGTTTTTCTTGTACTTACCATGACACCATGGTAGTATGGTATCCATCTCTGCTTTTCTTGTACTTACCATGACACCATGGTAGTATGGTATCCATCTCTACTTTTTCCTGTACTTACCATGACATCATGCTGGTATGGTGTGCATCTCTGCTTTTTCCTGTACTTATCATAACATAGTGGTAGAATGGTATCCATCTTTATTTTTTCCTGTACTTACCATAACACCATGGTAGTATGGTATCCATCTCTGCTTTTCTTGTACTTACTATGACACCATGGTAGTAAGGTATCCATCTCTGCTTTTCTTGTACTTACCATGACACCATGGTGGTATGGTATCCATCTCTGCTTTTCTTGTACTTACCATGACACCATGGTAGTATGGTATCCATCTCTGCTTTTTCCTGTACTTACCATGACACCGTGGTAGTATGGTATCCATGTCTGCTTTTTCCTGTATTTACCATGACACCATGGTAGTATGGTATCCATCTCTGCTTTTTCCTATACTTACCATAACACAGTGGAAGAATGGTATCCGTCTTTGCTTTTTCTTGTACTTACCATGACACCACAGTAGTATGGTGTCCATCTCTGCTTTTTCCTGTGTTCACCATGACACCACAGTAGTATGGTATTTCCCTACAGAGAGAGGCACCTTCTATGTATGCCACACCCCAGTAGATAGGGGTACAGAATGACCTACTGCAACTGTTGATTTTGTCTTAAATCTTATTTTGTTTCTTTAAGGCCTTAGTACGTTTAATGCTACTGGCTGCAACAAAAGCAAGTAGTCAAAAATAGAAGTCAAAATTTAAACCAACTGTATTGAATATTGTAAAGAAATAAAATAACTGGAGTTAGGATGTTTAGAAAAGGGAAGGAGTAAACTACATATAAATAAATGGAATTTGTAGGTGTAGGAACAATTCATGCAGAATTGTGTTCAGGAGGAAATTTAAGAGAAGGCAAGAGTTGAATGCTTTATATAGTGTTGGAGCGAAAGAAAATTATTAAAATGTATACTGCCTGAAAATAACATAGGTAACACTAGTATGGCTTGTTTTCTTTTCTGTTACTATAGCAGTACCTATGTTACTTTAAAAATATCATGTTTAATAAAGATGTTTAAAAATACTCTTTTATCTTTTTGTTAGCTTGGAGAGCTTCCATTTAGTAGCTTACAGCTGTGTTTATAAAAATTCAGGTATTGTAGCCTGTGCTTGCATTCCTTATCTACAGACAGTCAAAGACCCCCCCCCCCCCACATCTCATTATTCCTTCTGGAAAATCCTTGCCAGATAGACTGCTCACTCATAAATGAGCTGTATAGTCTGGTCAACTCTAGGAAGACAGGGACTCATCAGCCATCTACTGTTCTGGTGAATAACTCACATAGGTATTCTTTCTCTCATATATCCCATCATACTCCTAATTTATGTTAAATATTGAAATCAGTTATACATTTTCAATGTTTTTAATTTCCAGACCACTTATTGTGTTCATTGAAATGCAATAACGGTAATTTTCTTTCTCTCTTCTCTCTAAGGTTTGAAACTTTTGAGTTCAACAGTTTTGAGCAATTTTGTATCAATTACGCAAATGAAAAACTTCAACAGCAGTTTAATTCAGTAAGTATTAAGTTGTATTTTTAAATTTGCTGTTTTGTATTCCATAATAATAGTCAAGATTTCAGAGTTTATTTTTGGGACTGTAACTTTGTTGCATCTTTCTCAATTTTTATGAAATTATTTTTGTTTCTTAACATCTTAGGGCTTTCCTTATGGATGAAAAGAAGTCAACAGGAGAACATAGAAACTTTCCTTTAGGAGTAGTGAATGTAGCCTGCATGTTTAGTTTCTGTCTCAATACATATAAACATTTGAAAGTCAGTTCAGTTTATGAATTTATTTTAGATTTGTGTTGCTTATTCATGAAATTAGAAACTTTTTCCCGAGATTCATTTCAAAGCAAAAAGTGCAGTAATCTGAGTCATTTGCAGAAATACCAAGCATGTCAAAAAAGTACTTTTTAAGGCGTCTGCAAGCATACCTCTCAACCTCTGAACATTAAAAATCATAACATTGGCCTTTATAAATCATAGCATAAGGCCAAAAAGAGAAGCACTTTCTTATTTTTGGCATAGGTCTTCAGATTCAGTAAGTCAGTGATAAAAAAATCTTTGTACAGACTTATTTCAGTTATTTAATAATGTCTATATCCTTGATCAGTCTGTCTTTATGAGGAAAATCTGAAGAAAATTAGTACATGTTTGAGGAGCAAGGCAAAATCTGAAGTCAAAAATCATAATGGTATTCCTAAATCATAGCACTTGGTCAGTTGAGCGGTATGTCTGCAAGGAGTCAAACATTCTGGTTGTAAACTGAAGGTGTTTGTTAGAAAGTGTTTTGAAACTTCTGCCTGATGATTTGCTGTACTTAGCTTCAGTTTCAGCTTCAAGGTTTCTGCCGTACAACTGCAAAGTCTGCGGTTTCAGTCCTGACCGGTGGTCGTTTTCTGTGTAGAGTTTGCATGCTCTCTGCAAGTTTGCTCGAGTTTCTTTAGGTGCTTCAGTTTTCTTTCACCTCACAAAAATATGCTATCTGACATGCAGACGCAGGCAGGCAGACAGACAGACGCACACACACACACACACACACACACACACACACACACACACACACACACACACACACACACACACACACACACACACACTCTCACTGTATATTCCAATTCTTTTTGGCCCAGGTTAAGGCTGATAAGGGGTCACAAAGACCATCTCATTTACCCAGTTGACAGTATTAAATTGGAAATTCTTTTAGATGGGTATATTAGTATTAATAATTAGATGTACCTGGTGCCACTCTAACTTTATATACTACATATAAAACAGTGATAATGTATGTGACTGCAGCAAAATAAATAAATGTACAAAGTTAGAACTGCAGCAACTTTAGCTAATATCACAAAGTTAGAAAAAAGTAGTTTCAGGACCATCGTCAAAAGTCTATAAAGACAGCCTTATAGAGTAATGGCTACTTTTATATAAAGTACAGAAATTATATAGATGGCTATCAGTGAAAGATGTCAAGTACTGGAAACCCAGTCCTTTACAGAGTAAAATATTTCTTAAAATACATGTGTGCAAAACACAAACATTGCAGGCAAAGGACTCAAAGGTGGTAAGTTGCATACTGTGGCATAGTTTCTGCACTACCCTCTCAGTTACGTAATAGTAACTCATCATTGAACTGTACTGTATAAGTTAGAACTACACACAGCTGTATACTCTGCCAGTTATACTTCACAAAATAGGAAATAGAGATGCATGCACATTACAGTATGCATACAGCCCAAATATCTATGGGTACTTACTAGTTTCCCAACAGAGTGCAGCTCTACTATAAGCATGGGCATACATTCAGCTTAATACAGTTTTTCAAATTGTGATGTGAAGTGTTTTATCCAGGGCTAGCAGCAAACAGCAGTGAGTGGACATGGCATATTAAGTGATACATTAATACCTGGAAATTAGCTGCCCAAGGAGTTAACTGGTGCAGTGTGCCAGTTGTCAGTTTTTGTTAATTAAATACTGTATGATTAGGCTTCTTGCTGGAGCAAGGAATTAAGCACTTTTTGTGTTCTTTGTTAGGAAAGGTGAGTAGAATATGCATTTGGGTTTTAATGTTTTTTTTTTCAGAAGTGGTCTCCCTAAGGCCATTTTAATTTTCCTTCCTAAAACTACAGATCCCAGAATACACTTCACTGTCTCAGTCGCTTTAAAACAAATCAAATCTGCTAACAGATTGATGATCTGAAACAGAGCCAAAGTTGTTAGAAATACAAGTGAGTCTCTTGTGATTCCATTACATAAATACAAAGCAACAGTTCACAAACAAAGACAGCTTGTGCTGTGTAATATGTGCATTTCTTACCAAATGTAGAACCCACTGATTTTTGCTTTCTTTTTTTAAATCTTCTTGAGAAGATCATGGAATTAAAAATCATGAAAGTCACAAATGTACAGCACAGACATAAAATAACTGTGTGGGATATAGAAAGAAGTACACTACTTATCAGCAGCAGTTTCTTCATCAGTGAAGGTGATGTGCAGACTCATACTTTTTTGGACTATGCAGTTCTCATCTGCTAGGGTTGCCAGCTTTCTTTGTGGCTAAAACTGGACTAAGGTCACACCCCCGCATCACCCATAACTCCACCCATTCCCACCCCTCTCCCATCCATGCTACGCCCTTTTGTGACATCACTGTGACATCAGCAGATGGGAACACCCTCTTTTCCTGTTCCAGATGCCTGCTTTCAGCCGATTTCTCCCCAGTTGCCATAAACACTGTTCAAAACTCTCACTGTGCATACTGTCTTCTGCTTTACTTCTACACTAGGTTACCACCTGTCCCACTTTGAGAGGGACAGTCCCTCTTTGGGCAGTTGTGTCCTGACAAAAAATTGTAAAAATGGTAAATGTCCTGAGATTTTAGGACAAAATTATTTCCTATAGTTTATGTAATAGTTGCATAAAACAGTTATTATGTATCTAAAATACCTAAATGTTATACGAAACAGAATAAGCAACTAAAATGCTAGAAGAATAAGCTTTTATGTAGGCAAAAAGAGAGAGACCTTCTAAACCTCAAGATGCACGCACTCGAAACTCTCCTTAGCATGGAGAACATCGATATCTGTGCAGTAACAGAAACCTGGTTCAAGGCCGAGAGCACCCCAGCACTACCAGGTTATACCTCATACCATGCTTTATGGCCCCAAAACTTGGACCGAACCACAAAAGGAGGGGGAGTATCAATATTCGTCAAAGATACTCACACCTCCAGGTTGGTGGCACAGCACGAAGCATCAGAAACTATCCATGTGCAACTAACAGTGGGTAAAACTGCCTTCCAGTTTATAGCCTGCTACAGACCACCCTCCAAAACCCAGTAACCCCACTTGGCCTTCCTGAGAACACTGGAAAATATGAAGGTCTCTCCAAACACCATTATATTGGGCGACTTCAACTACCCAAACATAGACTGGGAGAATTACTCTAGCTCCAACACCCTAGCCCAAAGGTTCCTAGAATTTATAAACTCAAATGCTATGGAACAACTTGTTACCACTCCCACAAGAGGGGTAAACATACTGGACCTGATCATCACCAACATGGGGACTCTATGCTCCAGACCAGAAGTGTATCCCTCACTGGTAATATCAGACCATAAACTAATCTCACTGGATATTCACATCCCGACCCCACCTCCTGCCCAGAAAACCACAGTGAAAAACTTCTCTAAAGCAAATTTCACACTCCTCAAAACTGAGGTGGAATCCTTCAAAGGCCCCGGGCCTGTGGAAAATACGGCCCAGACCGCAGAATCCTTTATAAATGCATTCTATGAACACCTTCAGGAATGCATGGATCATGCAATCCCGAATAAAAGCAAGACCCAATCCTCCAAAGGCAGACGTCCTGTCTGATGGACCCCAGCCATGAACAAACTATACAATAGAAGGAGGAAGCTACTAAATGATAGAGCAAAATCCCAAAAAGGGAAGGCATCTCTGATCAGTATTAGCAAAAAACTATGGGCACTCATAAAATCGTCTAAGGCCAGCTTCGAGAGAAGAATTGCACAGGACACTAAGAATAATCACAAGGCTTTCTTTAGTTATGTTAGGAACCTGGGTGGGAATTCCCAGATATGCTCAGAATTAGTCCAAAATGACAAAAAATACACCGAACCCACAGACATTGCCAACATCCTAGCTGACAGGTTCAGTGCAAACCCCCCCCCAAAAGGGCAAATATCTATCCCAGCAGAGTGTTGCCCCCCTGACATCTCAGATGCTCAGGTAAGAGCTGCCCTGTGCAAAGCAAAAAACACAGCATCAATGGGACCAGATGGTGTCCTGGGCTGCATCCTACATGAACTCCAAGAAGAGCTAAACCCAAACATAAAACTACTGTTCAATCTCAGCCTTACTACAGGATATATACCCAAAGAGTGGCGTACAGCAACAGTGGTCCCTCTCCACAAAGGTGGTGCCTCAACGGATCCTGGAAACTATCGCCCCATAAGCCTGACTAGCTTGGTCTGCAAAGCTATGGAAAGGATCATCATGGACCTCATAAATAAAGATATTGGGGACGTACAGACACTGGATCCTACCCAGTTCGGCTTTGTTAAGGGCAGATCCTGCCTCTTAAACCTGGTTGATTTCTTTGTAACAGTCACCAAGGCCATTGATGAGGGGAAGGTGGTTCACACAGCCTACCTGGACCTCGCAAAAGCCTTTGATACAATACCCCACTCGGGCATTATAGATAAGCTCACCAGCTTAAATATAAACCCCTATGTCACTAGATGGGTTGCAAACTGGCTCAAGGACAGAACCCACATGGTTAGAATTGCTGGAGCCATGTCAGACTCCAAACCAGTTACAAGTGGAGTCCCACAAGGCTCAGTCCTGGGACCTCTCTTGTTCGGTATATATTTCTCGGAGGTACAGGCCAACACGGAATGACTGTGGCTGACCAAGTTCGCAGATGACTGCAAACTGGGCGCCATAATCGACTCTCCAGCTGACACAAGCATCCTCCAAAAGGGCCTCATAGAAACAGACAACTGGTGCCAGAGCCATGGCCTCAAGCTAAACGCCAAAAAGTGTATAGTCATCCCCTTTGGCAAAAACAAAGTGCCCACAAATTACCACATAGGTGGTAATACATTAAGTACAGAAGAAGTAATTAGGAACCTGGGGACCCAAGTTGATAGCAGTCTCTCATTTGACAACCACGTGGCCAAAGGGGTTAGAAAAACATTTTATACAGCCCACCTAGTCATGAAGGGATTCACATCTAGATCAGGGGAGGTCATCGTGCCTCTTTACTCATTCCTCATCAGGCCCATAATTGAGAACAATGCCCCTTTTGGGATGTACCTTACCAGACACCTGCAGCAACTGGAAAGACCCCAAAAGTACCTCACCAAGAGGATCAAAGGACTCAAAGAGATGCCATATGCTGCCCGGTTAAAGAAACTCCAGCTCTACTCAGTGGCATACCGCCTGTTCAGGGGCGATCTGTGCCTGACATATAAAGCCATGTCCAACCCGGAATTAATGGACATGCTGCACCTCAGAAAATCCAAATCCCATCGAGCTACGCGCTCTAGAGACTTGAACCTCAGCACTGAAATAAATAGGACATGCTGGAGGGACAGATTAATAACCCAGAGGCTCCCTTCACTTTGTAATAAAATCCCAGTCCAGGTTAGGCAGAGTCCCTCATTGACTCTCTTCAAGAGGAATCTTGATGAGTGGATGGGAGATCATTGGTTTAACCCGGGTATCACTTCTGTGTCACTGTTAGACAGAGGCACAGTATACTAACCTCGAAAAAGGGCATAGCAAAATTAATTTAAAATGGGTGGTGAAAGCCAAACACATTCTGGCTAGGTTTATAAATGCCCTAGGGCAGATAGCCTAGTATGAACCTATGAACCTATGGGTATGTGTCGGCCTGTAAAATCTGATGTTTGTACCAAAAATGTCCCACTTTGGCCATTTGAAAAGGTGGCAACCCTATTCTACAGTGACTACAGAAATTTGGATTTAATTTAAAACATTTATTTCAAATTTTATAGCAGAAACCACTGATACACATTTGCTAAAGAAAGCAATACAGTCTCACAATGAAAACAGACTTAGCATTAAAACTACTCTTCTACAATGATTATTTGGATTTTATTTTTTACATTTTACAGCACAATGATGCACAAACACTGACAGACATCTGGTAAACAAAATAATACTGTCTCACAATGAAAATAAACTTGGCAATGGCATTAAAACTTCTCTACCCTTGAAACTCACATTCATTGAAACAGCATTGAAACCCAAACCACATCCAAAGAAAATGCATGGCCACGGGTGGATAAAGATTACCTTTGGTTTGTTTGCAAGTCATAGGCCCCTTGCACACAAAACAAGAAACATACATTTGTTCTTTTCTTTGATAGACCTTCCTGACTTTATTAAGTTATATTCCTTGTATAATACAGCACACTTGTTAGAGTGCATTTTAAATTCATTGTTTGAACATTTTTCCAGTAGACTGTAGTGTAGGCAATGAAACAAAATGCATGAACCAATAATGACAAAACTGCACAATTCAGAACATTTCCATCAAAAAAGTCTACTTCCACACCCACACTATAAATAGAAAAAAATACTTTTTTAAGGGCATTTTTCTTTAAGAACGCCCTTCATGTCCGGTCGCACAGATGCAGAAGCCAAGATTGTTTACATCTTCGTCTTCCACGTGGGTAGAATTTGAATACCAGAAGACATTTGGACTATGCAGTGGACCACTATGAACAGTCAGACAAGTGAGAGGTAGGGATGTGTGTGTGTGTGTGTGTGTGTGTGTGTGTGTGTGTGTGTGTGTGTGTGTGTGTGTGTGTGTGTGTGTGTGAGAGCATGTGTGATGCATGATTTACTGGATGTGATAACTATGAACTAAACAATCTTGACATTCAGCTATACAACAAGTTGTCAAAAAAGTACTCTCCAAATGTTTAAGCAAAAGTTCAGTATAATGCACAGTTCACTAAACAACCAAAACAGAAAAACGGACACAAAAGAAATTATTATTTTGTAGTGGGAACAACTCCTCTATCAATCCTCCATGTAACCCAGAGCCATGTTGGCATCTTGTTTATTGTGTTTTGTCTCCAAGTTATACACTTTAGATTTAGTAACCTCCTTCTAGAGATAACAAAGTTTTAAATGACAATGTTTAACCAGTCATAATCATCTAACCAGCATTTAACATTCTGTTTTACTTGCACAGTATATGTGATAGTATAGAAACTGGTGCTTGATTTAATAAATTCAAATGCATGTGAACATTTTGTTGTAGCAGAAGTAAATATTAGTTCTCTGCAGGTATTCTCTTACACATAAAACACACACACACACTTCATTCAAATGTTGGCATATGAAAAGAAAACCCGTCTTATCACACACACACTACCTTTGTGCTGGCTTCTGAAATTGCTGCCTTCCCATAAGTCAACTTGATGAATTCTCTGAAGTGAAATAAAATCCAAAGTCGGTTAATGCTGGGCTTCTGCTTCCCGCTCGCACTACATGCTGGGCTTCTGCTTCCCGCTCGCACTACCGGAAGTGAGCTCATTGAGCTCAATTCCGACAGGCTGGTAGCCGCGCATGTGATGACGTCAGCGCCACAAAATTTAAAACCAAAAGTCCGGTTTTGATTGAAATTTCTAACCGGACAATTTGTCAGATAACCGGACAGTCTGGTCAAAAACCTGACAGCTGGCAACCCTA